>NW_028160513.1:0-28080 GCF_964263955.1 Coregonus lavaretus | reverse complement strand
AGAAAGGCCGCCGTAGGCAGACCTGGCTCTCAAGAGAAGACAGGCTATGTGCACACTGCCCACAAAATGAGGTGGAAACTGAGCTGCACTTCCTAACCTCCTGCCAAATGTATGACCATATTAGAGACACATATTTCCCTCAGATTACAGCGATCCACAAAGAATTCGAAAACAAACCCAATTTTGATAAACTCCCTTATCTACTGGGTGAAAAACCACAGTGTGCCATCACAGCTGCAAGATTTGTGACCTGTTGCCACAAGAAAAGGGCAACCAGTGAAGAACAAACACCATTGTAAATACAACCCATATTTATGTTTATTTATTTTCCCATTTGTACTTTAACTATTTGCACATTGTTACAACACTGTATATATACATAATATGACATTTGAAATGTCTTTATTCTTTTGAAACTTCTGAGTGTAATGTTTACTGTTAATATTTATTGTTTATTTCACTTTTGTTTACTATCTACTTCACTTGCTTTGGCAATGTTAACATACGTTTCCCATGCCAATAAAGCCCTTAAATTGAAATTGAAATTGAATTGAAATTGAATTGAAATTGAAATTGAATTGAGAGAGAGAGAGAGAGAGAGACAGACAGAGAGAGAGAGAGAGAGAGAGAGAGAGAGAGAGAGAGAGAGAGAGAGAGAGAGAGAGAGAGAGAGAGAGAGAGAGAGAGAGAGAGAGAGAGAGAGAGAGAGAGAGAGAGAGAGAGAGAGAGAGAGAGAGAGAGAGAGAGAGAGGCAGTGAACACACACAGACAGACAGACAGACAGACAGACAGACAGACACTTGATTTCAGAGACACATGGTATAAACTTGTCAAAGGAGAGGACGAGACACACTGTTTGATGCAGTAGTGTCCTGACCATTGTTTATCAGAAAAGTGTGTGTGTTTTTGTTTTCGTTACCCAACAAAGACAGATGTTATCATCCACAGCTGCGTCCATCAACAACGTCTGATCTCAGGTGGTGTGTGTATGTGTGTGTGTGTGTGTCCTCTCCTCGTTTGATGTTATTGTTGCCATTCAGCCGTGTCAGGGTGACTCTGTTCCCTGTCGTATATCTGGCTACGCTGGAAAGGACGGGATATCACCATCTGGCCCTACTGAGAAGGACAGACACTAATCTGATTTGAACACCTCAACATTGCCCTCACCTCATCCCAACATTACCCTCATCCCAACATTACCTTCACCCCAACATTGACCTCACCTTACCCCAACATTACCCTCACCTCAACATTACCCTCACCTCACTCCAACATTACCCTCACCCAAACATTACCCTCACCCCAACATTGACCTCACCTTACCCCAACATTACCCTCACCTCAACATTACCCTCACCTCACTCCAACATTACCCTCACCTCATCCCAACATTACCCTCACCCCAACATTGGCCTCACTTTACTCCAACATTACCCTCAACTCCCCCCAACATTCAATCTACATGAAATGGACTAGGGACCTTTATCAACAATGGCCATGCCCGAATACCCATACTTGCGTTCTAAAGAGTAGGCATTTTAGGTACTTTTTACAGTATGTGAAATGTAGAAAATCAAGTAGGCTTTAATGTCTCCCACCAGAGGGCAGTGTAGTTCCTTCCCTAGAGCGGAAACGCTTATTTGGGTTCTATCTCCGAATAAATGACAGAGGCTGTGTTTAGACAGGCAGCAAAATGCAGATATTTTTTTCACTAATTGGTGTTTTGACCAATCAGATCAGCTCTGAAAAAAGAGCTGATGTGAAAAGATCTGATGTGATTGGTCAAAAGACCAATTAGCGGAACAAATATCAGAACTGGGCTGCCTGTGTAGATGCAGCCATATTCACAAAATGGGTGTGTGAAAGAACGTGATGTTGATTTCCACTTGGAGTGGAGAAACATTAACAAATAGGGAACTGAGAGCTGACAACATAGCTAGCTAGCATGCTAACCTTATCTAGCTAGCTAATGTTTTCTGTTGTAAAACATTTTTTTTACAACACCTTATTCAAAAGATTAGCCAGTTGGCTAGGCTATGCTGGTTCTGGAGCTGGATTTGTCAGTATCTTTAACCTCGCCATCTATTGTCTCTGCAAGGTTCTGGCGTCTTCCATAAGAGACATGCGTTTTCCTACATTGTAAAGTGTGAAGGGGATACTTAGTCAGTTGCACAACTGAATGCATTCAACTGAAATGTGTCTTCCGCATTTAATCCAACCCCTCTGAATCAGCGACGTGGCTGCCTTTATCGACTTCCAGGTCATCAGCACCCGAGGAGCTCAGGGATTCGAACCAGCAAACGTTCGATTACTAGCCCAACGCTCTTAACCGCTAGGTTACCTACCTCCCATACCACTAGGTTACCTACCTCCCCTACCACTAGGTTACCTACCTCCCCTACCGCTAGGTTACCTCCCCTACCACTAGGTTACCTACCCTACCGCTAGGTTACCTACCTCCCCTACCTCCCCTACCACTAGGTTACCTGCCTCCCCTACCACTAGGTTACCTACCTCCCCTACCACTAGGTTACCTACCTCCCCTACCTCCCCTACCACTAGGTTACCTGCCTCCCCTACCACTAGGTTACCTACCTCCCCTACCACTAGGTTACCTGCCTCCCCTACCTCCCCTACCTCCCCTACCACTAGGTTACCTGCCTCCCCTACCACTAGGTTACCTACCTCCCCTACCACTAGGTTACCTACCTCCCCTACCACTAGGTTACCTACCTCCCCTACCACTAGGTTACCTGCCTCCCCTACCACTAGGTTACCTGCCTCCCCTACCACTAGGTTACCTGCCTCCCCTACCACTAGGTTACCTGCCTCCCCTACCACTAGGTTACCTACCTCCCCTACCACTAGGTTACCTCCCCTACCACTAGGTTACCTGCCTCCCCGACCACTAGGTTACCTACCTCCCCTACCTCCCCTACCTCCCCTACCTCCCCTACCTCCCCGACCACTAGGTTACCTGCCTCCCCTACCACTAGGTTACCTACCTCCCCTACCGCTAGGTTACCTACCTCCCCTACCTCCCCTACCACTAGGTTTCCTACCTCCCCTACCTCCCCTACCTCCCCTACCTCCCCTACCTCCCCTACCTCCCCGACCACTAGGTTACCTGCCTCCCCTACCACTAGGTTACCTGCCTCCCCTACCACTAGGTTACCTGCCTCCCCTACCACTAGGTTACCTACCTCCCCTACCTCCCCTACCACTAGGTTACCTACCTCCCCTACCACTAGGTTACCTACCACCCCTACCACTAGGTTACCTACCTCCCCTACCACTAGGTTACCTACCTCCCCTACCACTAGGTTACCTACCTCCCCTACCTCCCCTACCACTAGGTTACCTACCTCCCCTACCACTAGGTTACCTACCACCCCTACCACTAGGTTACCTACCTCCCCTACCACTAGGTTACCTACCTCCCCTACCACTAGGTTACCTACCTCCCCTACCACTAGGTTACCTACCTCCCCTACCTCCCCTACATCCCCTACCACTAGGTTACCTACCTCCCCTACCTCCCCTACCACTAGGTTACCTGCCTCCCCTACCACTAGGTTACCTACCTCCCCTACCACTAGGTTACCTACCTCCCCTACCTCCCCTACCACTAGGTTACCTACCTCCCCTACCTCCCCTACCACTAGGTTACCTACCTCCCCTACCACTAGGTTACCTACCTCCCCTACCTCCCCTACCTCCCCGACCACTAGGTTACCTACCTCCCCTACCACTAGGTTACCTACCTCCCCGACCACTAGGTTACCTACCTCCCCTACCACTAGGTTACCTACCACTCCTAATGGACACGGTGCAACCTTTGGTAGGTAGGCTGCTGGCAGGCTCCGGCTGTGGTACAGCAAAGCCAAGTCAGCCCGTGCTAATGGTTCTCACAGGGGAAGTGAAATGATAGGCTACAATGAGCGAATCGGACATGAAACACCAATACAAATGTAACTACAGCACAACAAAATAGTTACCATGTCCCTTTTTCATTATAGGATAGACACTTGTGGTTTCTAGCTGCACCAATCAAATCAGTGATGCGCGTAGTGAAGCAAGACTTTACTGGTCAAAGCCATTCATCTTGGGGTGACGGGGGGCTGTCATATATATATTTGTATTTATTTATTACAGACTACCAATATATATATATATATATATATATATATATATATATATATATATATATATATATATACAGTGGGGAGAACAAATATTTGATACACTGCCGATTTTGCAGGTTTTCCTACTTACAAAGCATGTAGAGGTCTGTAATTTTTATCATAGGTACACTTCAACTGTGAGAGACGGAATCTAAAACAAAAATCCAGAAAATCACATTGTATGATTTTTAAGTAATTAATTTGCATTTTATTGCATGACATAAGTATTTGATACATCAGAAAAGCAGAACTTAATATTTGGTACAGAAACCTTTGTTTGCAATTACAGAGATCATACGTTTCCTGTATGTCTTGACCAGGTTTGCACACACTGCAGCAGGGATTTTGGCCCACTCCTCCATACAGACCTTTTCCAGATCCTTCAGGTTTCAGGGCTGTCGCTGGGCAATACGGACTTTCAGCCCCCTCCAAAGATGTTCTATTGGGTTCAGGTCTGGAGACTGGCTAGGCCACTCCAGGACCTTGAGATGCTTCTTACGGAGCCACTCCTTAGTTGCCCTGGCTGTGTGTTTCGGGTCGTTGTCATGCTGGAAGACCCAGCCACGACCCATCTTCAATGCTCTTACTGAGGGAAGGAGGTTGTTGGCCAAGATCTCGTGATACATGGCCCCATTCATCCTCCCCTCAATACGGTGCAGTTGTCTTGTCCCCTTTACAGAAAAGCATCCCCAAAGAATGATGTTTCCACCTCCATGCTTCACGGTTGGGATGGTGTTCTTGGGGTTGTACTCATCCTTCTTCTTCCTCCAAACACGGCGAGTGGAGTTTAGACCAAAAAGCTCTATTTTTGTCTCATCAGACCACATGACCTTCTCCCATTCCTCCTCTGGATCATCCAGATGGTCATTGGCAAACTTCAGACGGGCCTGGACATGCACTGGCTTGAGCAGGGGGACCTTGCGTGTGCTTCAGGATTTTAATCCATGACGGCGTAGTGTGTTACTAATGGTTTTCTTTGAGACTGTGGTCCCAGCTCTCTTCAGGTCATTGACCAGGTCCTGCCGTGTAGTTCTGGGCTGATCCCTCACCTTCCTCATGATCATTGATGCCCCACGAGGTGAGATCTTGCAAGGAGCCCCAGCCCGAGGGTGATTGACCGTCATCTTGAACTTCTTCCATTTTCTAATAATTGCGCCAACATTTGTTGCCTTCTCACCAAGCTGCTTGCCTATTGCCCTGTAGCCCATCCCAGCCTTGTGCAGGTCTACAATTTTATCCCAGATGTCCTTACACAGCTCTCTGGTCTTGGCCATTGTGGAGAGGTTGGAGTCTGTTTGATTGAGTGTGTGGACAGGTGTCTTTTATACAGGTAACGAGTTCAAACAGGTGCAGTTAATACAGGTAATGAGTGGAGAACAGGAGGGCTTCTTAAAGAAAAACTAACAGGTCTGTGAGAGCCGGAATTCTTACTGGTTGGTAGGTGATCAAATACTTATGTCATGCAATAAAATGCAAATTAATTACTTAAAAATCATACAATGTGATTTTCTGGATTTTTGTTTTAGATTCCGTCTCTCACAGTTGAAGTGTACCTATGATAAAAATTACAGACCTCTACATGCTTTGTAAGTAGGATAACCTGCAAAATCGGCAGTGTATCAAATACTTGTTCTCCCCACTGTATATAAATATATATCCAATGGATTATGTACATTTTCTGGTAGAAAGGAAGTGGAGGGGGAAAAACATACGTTTGCCCTTATTTTAATTTGCTCCATGGCTCAGGTGACCAAGTGGACACAAGGCTGTTTGGCTCAGCTCAGTCAGGAAGAGGAAGACACATGCATACATTATAACATACGCACTCTACACACACGTACACATGGATTTTGTGTTGTTGATATGTGGTAGTAGAGTAGTGGCCTTCATTTAGCTGTCTTGTCAGCAGCTAATGAGGATCCATAATAAACACAAATGCAAAATAAACAGTGCCATGCTGGTGGGTGGTAACATTAAAATAAAACCCAGCTCTGAAACAAAACGTGAGCTGAAAAGTTATTGGTGAAACGCAAGGCATTGACAAAGTCCCCACTTCGGATTTCCCACTTCAAGCCCAAATATATCATACTTTGACTAAAACAATGACTTATTGACTTCAATTGTTGTGAAACATCATGGGTAAGCTCTGGGCATCGTCTTTTAGCTGAAAAAATAAGTGAATTTCCTCTTGTGGTTCTTTAAATGCCAGGATGTTATACTCAATCAGGCTTTTCACCTAGTGGAATCTGCTGCACTCTTTTAAGGAAGAGAATCGTCTTTCCAGATCACGTCTTTGTCAATTGCCCACATAATATATATATATACAGTGGGGAAAAAATGTATTTAGTCAGCCACCAATTGTGCAAGTTCTCCCACTTAAAAAGATGAGAGAGGCCTGTAATTTTCACCATAGGTACACGTCAACTATGACAGACAAAATGAGGAAAAAAAATCCAGAAAATCACATTGTAGGATTTTTTATCTCAAATATTAAATATATTTTGATTTGTTTAACACTTTTTTGGTTACTACATGATTCCATATGTGTTATTTCATAGTTTTGATGTCTTCAGTATTATTCTACAATGTAGAAAATAGTAAAAATAAAGAAAAACTCTGGAATGAGTAGGTGTGTCCAAACTTTTGACTGGTACTGTATGCAAATTAAATACTGTAGTATTTACTATATTTAAAACAGTGTAGTGTTTTTGCGGATGTCTTGCTTTGCAGACATTACTGCAGCATTTACTACAGTGTTTTTTTTGCGGAAAATACTGTAGTATTTACTATAGTATTTTACAGTATACTACAACATTATATAGTAAATACTACACATGATCGAGGGATACTTCAGTGTGTAGTATAGTATTCTACAGTATACCACATTTTCTATAGAATTCTATAGTAAGTACTGTGGTATTCTATAGTAAACTGTAGTATTTTTTATGTGGGTGGGGACGCGCTGTACCCAAATGAACGAATGGTGGGAATCAACGCAATTGCTCATTAGATTATGCATTCTCAGTAGGAGGAGGCTAGTATGTTGATATTTGTTGCTTACCTCATTTGTTTTTTACTAAACAGTACTTTCTAAATGGTATGTAGTACGATTAGTAGTACACAGTATGTAGTTTTAGTAAGTAGTAGACAAGACAGATTTCAGACACGGCCAATAATAATGCCACCTTCGTCCTCTCTAGCATGACCATCTGGTGACTGTCCTCTCCTCATTGGCTCGTGTCTGTTCTGTTGGGTTCTAATCTCATGGCTTCCAATTCTAGCATTCTAACATTCTGCTGTATCATTTTAACATTCTAATATTCCAACGTTCTGACATGGTGAGGTCACAAATGGTTTATTTTCTCTATACAAAACATTCCATGAGGGACGAGCGACACCTGAAGAAAACAGACAGACTGATAGCATTCACCCCAACACTGATATCACTTCCAGACAGACTGATAGCATTCACCCCAACACTGATATCACTTCCAGACAGACTGATAGCATTCACCCCAACACTGATATCACTTCCAGACAGACTGATAGCATTCACCCCAACACTGATATCACTTCCAGACAGACTGATAGCATTCACCCCAACACTGATATCACTTCCAGACAGACTGATAGCATTCACCCCAACACTGATATAGATCCAGACAGACTGATAGCATTCACCCCAACACTGATATCACTTCCAGACAGACTGATAGCATTCACCCCAACACTGATATCACTTCCAGACAGACTGATAGCATTCACCCCAACACTGATATCACTTCCAGACAGACTGATAGCATTCACCCCAACACTAATATCACTTCCAGACAGACTGATAGCATTCACCCCAACACTGATATCACCTCCAGACAGACGGATAGCATTCACCCCAACACTGATATCACTTCCAGACAGACCGATAGCATTCACCCCAACACTGATATGGCCTCCAGACAGACGGATAGCATTCACCCCAACACTGATATCGCCTCCAGACAGACTGATAGCATTCACCCCAACACTGATATCACTTCCAGACAGACTGATAGCATTCACCCCAACACTGATATCACTTCCAGACAGACTGATAGCATTCACCCCAACACTGATATCACTTCCAGACAGACTGATAGCATTCACCCCATCACTGATATCACTTCTAGACAGACTGATAGCATTCACCCCAACACTGATATCACTTCCAGACAGACTGATAGCATTCACCCCAACACTGATATCACCTCCAGACAGACTGATAGCATTCACCCCAACACTGATATCACCTCCAGACAGACTGATAGCATTCACCCCAACACTGATATCACCTCCAGACAGACTGATAGCATTCACCCCAACACTGATATCACTTCCAGACAGACTGATAGCATTCACCCCAACACTGATATCACTTCCAGACAGACTGATAGCATTCACCCCATCACTGATATCACTTCTAGACAGACTGATAGCATTCACCCCAACACTGATATCACTTCCAGACAGACTGATAGCATTCACCCCAACACTGATATCACTTCCAGACAGACTGATAGCATTCACCCCAACACTGATATCACTTCCAGACAGACTGATAGCATTCACCCCAACACTGATATCACTTCCAGACAGACTGATAGCATTCACCCCAACACTGATATCCCTTCCAGACAGACTGATAGCATTCACCCCAACACTGATATCACTTCCAGACAGACTGATAGCATTCACCCCAACACTGATATCACTTCCAGACAGATGGATAGCATTCACTCCAACACTGATATCACTTCCAGACAGACTGATAGCATTCACCCCAACACTGATATCACTTCCAGACAGACTGATAGCATTCACCCCAACACTGATACCACACAATAAAACATTGCAGTTGTAGTAGATATTTAGTTGTGACACAGGACAGGACAGAACATAGTAATAATAATAATTATCATTATAATAAGTAATGTTCAGTTTAAATGAATCACATCCAGTTTAGTTCTCTGCTGCTGTCTGTCAGCATGTAAACAGAACGACAACGGTGTTACAAATCTCCGTCAATAATCACACAGTGTTATGAATCATTTCTTTCCCTTGTGATAGAATGTGTCCCAGTGCTGTGATAAGCCTATCAGACAGACAGACAGACAGACAGACAGACCCCTGCCTGGATAAAGAGACAACATGGGGCGGTAATGATAGTCCATGGCTACGTCCCAAATGGCACCCTATTCCCTATGGGCTCTGGTCTAATGTAGTGCACTATGTAGGGAATAAGGTGCCATTTGGGATGCACACTATCCCGACTAACGGAGGATAAACTGCTTTGTAAACACCACAGCGGGCGGGATCACCGTGGGTTGTCAATCACAGGGAGGGAGCCAATGGGAGTAGTTTCCTAACTGTCTGTAGGGAGAGAAATAGGTCCCACTGTGTTGATGATACAACAGACAGTCTATCGATTCAGGATGTGTGTGTGTGTTTATCCCTCCCGTTGATCAGTGATCATCTCCCCTATAGATTGGTGATTACCTCCAAGGCCTCTCTGTCTCTCTCTGACTTCATCTGATAATCCACAGGGTTCACAGGCTTGTTATATGCTCCGATATAACATCCCCAGAGTCTCGCCTTAAAGGAGAGGTGTCCACTCTTAAAGGGAGGTTGTCTGTTTTCTCACCCCCACAATCTGGTCTTAAAGGCGAGGTGTCCACTCTGCTGTCCACAGAGTCAGTCCTTAAAGGGAAGATGTCCAAGACTCGCCTTAAAGGGAGGTGTCCAATCTGGGTGTCCAATCTGTCCTCAAAGGCCAGTCTTAAATGCAAGGTGTCCCTTCTGTCCGCAGATACTAAAGGCCTTAAAGGGAGGGTGTCCCTTCGTTCATTCTCAGAGTGTCTTCTTAAAGGGAGTGTGTCCTTCCTACCCCCACAGTCTCTATTTAAAGGGGAGGTGTCCATTCTGTCCACACAGACGGTCCGTAGAGAGTGTGTGTGTGGTGTGTCAGGATGACTGGGTGGTAGGGAGCTCTCACACACACTGGCGCTGGACTTGTACCAGTCAGACAGACTGTTCTCAGACCCGTCCTCCATCTTGCCTGCTCCCTGCCCCCTGGAGAAGGTAAACAACTTAGGAATGGCTGCCGTGGACGCGGCCACGGTTGCCGCGGCTACAACTCCCTCGGCGGCGGTGGTCGTGGCGGCGTTGGCGAAGGAGGAGCCAAAGAGAGCAGCGATCCGGCGGTGGTAGTGGGTACGGAACACCTTGGCCCCGCGGTGGAGATCACCTGTGAAGGGAGGGATAACATAGAAGAAGAAGAAGAAGAAGAAGAAGAAGAAGAAGAAGAAGAAGAAGAAGAAGAAGAAGAAGAATGGGGTCAGGACAAACAGGATGTTCTTTTGGGAACAGATGCATTAAAAATAACATTCAAACATCTAAATACCAACTGTGACTACATCAGGTGGATGCTGGCTGTTTTTCACTTCTGGAATGGATATTAATTAATTAATTAATTCATTCATTCATTCATACATTTCAATGAGTTACGAACAGAATATGACGTGATAGAATCAGGAAGTCCTGATGAATGAGGACGCAGCAGAGCCCTACCTATGAAGCAGTAGCAGATAGGGTTGAGGCTGGAGTTGGTGAGTCCCAGCCACTGGGCAAAGGGCTGGGTCTGCATGAGCCAAGATGGCGGATGCTGCACTCGGTCGATCCAGAACTCAGCCAGATACAGGGGCAGCCAGGAAACTGCAAAAAGCAGCACCAGGGCCACCACCATCTTGGCGATCTTCTTCCTCGTCTTGAGGCGCTCAGTGTGCAGCGCTCGGCTTCGGGAGTCGAGTTCCGTAAACGTCCGTTTCCCGTCCCCCCAGAGCCGGCGGCCAGTCAGGAAGCCGATGGTGAGGTTAAAGGTCACGGGAATGCAGTAGAGCGCCACGAAGAGCAGGACGGTGTAGCCCTGTTTCAGACGCGGCCCCGGCCACACCTCCTGGCACACAGGGATCACAAACGACACCCCCAGGCTGATCTCATCTCGCCGGTTCATGAACACCAATGGGGCGCAGATCGCAGATGACACCACCCACACCACGGCGACCGTCGCTAGGATTCGTCGGCGAGTGAAGAGGGAGCGGGCACGGAGCGGGCACCGTACGCTAAAGTAACGGTTGACGCTGATGACAGTGAGTGTTAGCACGCTAGCCGACACGGAGACGGCCTGGGTGAAGGGGACCGCTCGGCACAGGAAGTCCCCGTACACCCAGGCCGAGTAGATCTGGTGGCCCAGTGTTATGGGCATACACACACACACCACAGCCAAATCACACACCGCCAGATTAACCAGGAGGTACCGGGTGGCGCTGACCGCGGCTAGCCGCTTGCTACGCCGGTTGATCAGCACCTTGATTGACATGATGTTCCCTACGAACCCCACCAGGAAGGACAGGCAGTACATGAGGGTCAGAGCCACCGTGGTAGGCTCATGGACCGTCCATAACAAACTGGTCAGCTCTGAATCATCAGGAGGGAGGAGGGAGGAGGGGAGGAGGGAGGAGGAGGAGGGGAGGAGGGAGGGATCAGGAGGAAAGAGGGAAGAAGGGAGGTGGGAGGATGGATGGAGGAGAGAGTCAGAGGAAAGGAGGGATGAGGAGGAGGAGGGGAGGAGGAAGGAGTCGTAGAAGCTGTAACTGCTGTTCAGTCTGGCCTTTCCTACATGCAGCAGAGGAGTGAAGCTGAGCTGGGCTGATAACTGGTCCTGGGTCAGATTCATGGTGCTGTCTCCGTCTCCTCAGGTCTGGCTCTGTCTGTCAACACTGACCTCTGTACAGCCCTTATATACTGCTACTCATGACACTGCAGCAACAGTAGAGGACTGTATCGTCAGAATTTATGAGCAAGGTTAGGGATAAGTGTAAGCTGCTTGAGCTATTTGTTCTTAACGTGGGATAAGGATAAGGGTTGAAAGGTCAGAGAAAGGTCAGAGTTACTAGGGCTAAGGTAAATGTGCAAGCTTGTGTACTTGCACATTTATGAGCAAGTACACAAGCTATTTGTTCTTCATTTTCAGTAGAGGACACAACCTGCAATGGCTGTGATATGTGGTTGTCTTACCTACCTTACGCTAGTTGAATGCCCTGACTGGGTAAGAGCATCTGCTGTTATCAATCAATGTAAAACAGGCTGTATCGTCAGAATCTATGAGGAAGTAGTACACAAGCTATTTGTTCTTGATTTGGGATACAGGAATAAAAGGCTAGAGTTAAGGCTAAGGTTAAGGGTTTAGATTAGGTAAGATTAGG
This sequence comes from Coregonus lavaretus, assembly GCF_964263955.1. NCBI lineage: Eukaryota > Metazoa > Chordata > Actinopteri > Salmoniformes > Salmonidae > Coregonus > Coregonus lavaretus. The sequence goes on along the minus strand of NW_028160513.1, from coordinate 15,599 downwards.
AAAGGGTTAAGGTTAGGGTTAGGGGGTAAGATTAGGAAAGGGTTAAGGTTAGGGTTAGGGGGTAAGATTATGAAAGGTTAGGGTTAGGGGTTTAGATTAGGTAAGATTAGGAAAGGGTTAAGGTTAGGGTTAGGGGGTAAGATTAGGAAAGGGTTAAGGTTAGGGTTAGGGGTAAGATTAGGTAAGATTAGGAAAGGGTTAAGGTTAGGGTTAGGGGGTAAGATTAGGAAAGGGTTAAGATTAGGGTTAGGGGGTAAGATTAGGAAAGGGTTAAGGTTAGGGTTAGGGGGTAAGATTATGAAAGGTTAGGGTTAGGGGTTTAGATTAGGTAAGATTAGGAAAGGGTTAAGGTTAGGGTTAGGGGGTAAGATTAGGAAAGGGTTAAGGTTAGGGTTAGGGGGTAAGATTAGGAAAGGTTAGGGTTAGGGGTTTAGATTAGGTAAGATTAGGAAAGGGTTAAGGTTAGGGTTAGGGGTTTAGATTAGGAAAGGGTTAAGGTTAGGTTTAGGGGTTTAGATTAGGTAAGATTAGGAAAGGGTTAAGGTTAGGGTTAGGGGGTAAGATTAGGAAAGGGTTAAGGTTAGGGTTAGGGGGTAAGATTAGGAAAGGGTTAAGGTTAGGGTTAGGGGGGTAAGATTATGAAAGGGTTAAGGTTAGGGTTAGGGGTTTAGATTAGGTAAGATTAGGAAAGGGTTAAGGTTAGCGTTAGGGGTAAGATTAGGAAAGGGTTAAGGTTAGGTTTAGTGTCTAGAATCTCATTTGTGGTGGTAAAGTGCCATAGTACATCCGTACATCCATGGTGACCAGACAGTGATGACCATCGCTGATTCTAGGTCTGGTTCACGGTGTCCTTGGCCAGGTTTCTCTGTCAGAACTGATCTCAGTGCAGCCCTTATGTAACCAACACATTACTATTCTTCAGAGGTGCGTGCTGATCTAGGACCAGATCCTGATGGTCCTCGTCATCACCTTCAGGGCAGGTGGTCTCTCTCTCTCTCTCTCTCTCTCTCTCTCTCTCTCTCTCTCTCTCTCTCTCTCTCTCTCTCTCTCTCTCTCTCTCTCTCTCCTCCAGGGTTGAGGAAAGCTGTCAGTGGATCTGTGGACAGAGAGAGAGAGAGAGAGAGAGAAGCACAGCCAGTTGGCAGGCTAGTGCAGCAACAAACAGGAACAGACATTTTTTCAAAAATAAAGACAGAGAAATACTTTCTGCATCACTTCATTTACTCACGTTTATTAAAAACAGTTGTAGAAGGACCTGTGTTTCAATACAGGATAAAGGAGAGAATGTTATTCTATGAAACAGTTGTACAGATGTAGGATCTTAATTTGAGCCAGTTTCCTAGAGTAGGAAAATAATCCTGCAGCAACAGGAAATGTTAATTATTATGTGGATTATAATACATTTTCCGCTAGGGCAAATTAAGTCTGAAATTTCAACGTGGAAATTACAAACTTTAGAAGCCTTTTTAAACCTCAAATACACTACACGTTTGCATTTCCTGCTTTGCAGGAATATTCTCAGCAACAAAATAGTGATCAAATTAAGGACATACATCTGTAGAAGGACCTGTGTTCAGTACAGGACAGAGAAAGATTAGTCTATGTTGAATGTACTGTACGGGACATTATGAAGGCATGTGAGGTAGTTTGCTCAGTTTTTTATAATTTTTGCCACTGGCTGCATGTGTGCTTCCATTCATTATCACAACCCATCTGTCCCTTGGTGGACAGATAAAGGCTATGTACCCAAGATAGAGGGTACAGCATTGATATCGGCTACGTACCCAAGATACAGGGTACAGCATTGATAGAGGCTATGTACCCAAGATAGAGGGTACAGCATTGATATCGGCTACGTACCCAAGACACAGGGTACAGCATTGATAGAGGCTATGTACCCAAGATAGAGGGTACAGCATTGATATAGGCTACGTACCCAAGATACAGAATACAGCATTGACAGAGGCTATGTGCCCAAGATAGAGGGTACAGCATTGATATAGGCTACGTACCCAAGAAACAGAATACAGCATTGACAGAGGCTATGTGCCCAAGATACATAATACAGCATTGACAGAGGCTATGTGCCCAAGATAGAGGGTACAGCATTGACAGAGGCTATGTGCCCAAGATAGACAGGGTACAACATTCAGTCTTCTCATCCTATAAAAAACACACCTGGGTAAAATAGCTCTCACCAGTTATGTAAAAATGACAGTTAAAAATAGATATATTCATTAGTCATCACCATCATATTTTTAGGATGGAAAAAAATAATGATCTGTTAGAACAATAAGCCTAAATGTGATTAATATATACATATTTCCTTTAAATGATTCCCAAAATGACCGTGCTGTACTGAACAGCATTTCAATTGAATTAATTTGAGTAATGATTCTAAAAAAGAACACGCTAGCCTATATATTCCTAAAGACGCTACTGACCGTTGATCAAATGCAGTTGTTCACTGAGTTGTCCACTTCACATAAATGCGACGAGGCTGAGCAGAAGAAAAGATGCCAGAAAAAGAAGGAGCTAAAAGTTGCCTCCCGGTGCTGTTACAATCACTCGATCATCCCTTTATATTTCCTGTCAAAGACGGGTCACTATACAATCTCTCTCTGTCTTTCTCTCCCTTGCTGTCTTTTCATCCAGGAGATATTCAGTTTTTCCGTTACCTGCCTCGGTAGTCGGGACTCTCATCACAAGGCGCGCTGAGCAGAGCAGAGCAGAGCAGAGCGACCAACTCAACTGGTTGTGCGTGCAGCTAAACGGAGGGACGCTCAACTCTGTTCTCTTATATCGAGGCGGAGTTGAGTTTTGATAACTGGTTGCGGGATTTGCTAGCAACAACATTGAGTCACCATCAGTCAGATCATCAGTCAGATCTTATAAAATGTCAATTCTGAAAATGTTTACCTGTACCTATGTTTGTCCTGTACAACTGCGGTCCTTCCGCGGGGTGCTGAAATTCATACTTTTAATAAAAACGTTTATTAAATACAACCACCGGACTTTTTCCTCATTTGTTTTGCTCAACTCAGCGCGAATGTGCACGTGCCAATTCAATCTCAGTTTACGTAGTACTTGGTGTGATGAGCAACACAAATGAGGGAAAACTCGGTGGTGGTATTCGATGTTTTTATTAAAAGTATGAATTTCAGCACCCCACGGAAGGGCCGCGGTTGTACAGGACAAACATAGGTGCAGGTAAGCATACAGTACATCTATGTGATGATGTTGAATCAACGTATTTTTTTTACCCAACGTTTAACCTAAATCCAATGACATGGTGATTTGATTTGCTGCTTTAACATTGAATTCACGTTATTTTACAACTCAACCAAATGTAAATCAAAACTAGATGTTGAACTGACGTCTGTGCCTAGTTGGCTATGCCAGGATCAGGCTCCCTCATTTCAAAGGAGGACGCAGGCGGACGTCGAACGGTGACAAAAAGCTCTTGTCTCGAGGCAATGCCCTGACCTCGCACTCCGATGATTTATCTAATCAATTAAATGGTGATAATTAATTAATTTTCTCAATAAATGATAAACTAATTCCCAGCGTGATCCGGGTTTTACATCTGAAAAGCTCCACCAGCTCAGTGATGTGCCGTTTCACTACCCCGCCATCTGTCTGTCTCTCTCTGCTCCCTCCGTGCAGCTCTCTCTCTCTTTCTCTCTCGCTCTGCTCTCTCTCTCTCTCTCTCTCTCTTGCTCCTTCCCTCTGTCTCTCTCTTCGTGTCTTTTGCATCTCCAGTCAGTCACCTTCCTCATCCTCCTCTAACCTCTCCAGTCAGTCACCTTCCTCATCCTCCTCTAACCTCCCCAGTCAGTCACCTTCCTCCTCCTCCTCTAACCTCCCCAGTCAGTCACCTTCCTCCTCCTCCTCTAACCTCCCCAGTCAGTCACCTTCCTCCTCCTCCTCTAACCTCCCCAGTCAGTCACCTTCCTCCTCCTCCTCTAACCTCCCCAGTCAGTCACCTTCCTCCTCCTCCTCTAACCTCCCCAGTCAGTCACCTTCCTCCTCCTCCTCTAACCTCCCCAGTCAGTCACCTTCCTCATCCTCCTCTAACCTCCCCAGTCAGTCACCTTCCTCATCCTCCTCTAACCTCCCCAGTCAGTCACCTTCCTCCTCCTCCTCTAACCTCCCCAGTCAGTCACCTTCCTCCTCCTCCTCTAACCTCCCCAGTCAGTCACCTTCCTCCTCCTCCTCTAACCTCCCCAGTCAGTCACCTTCCTCCTCCTCCTCTAACCTCCCCAGTCAGTCACCTTCCTCCTCCTCCTCTAACCTCCCCAGTCAGTCACCTTCCTCATCCTCCTTTAACCTCCCCAGTCAGTCACCTTCCTCATCCTCCTCTAACCTCCCCAGTCAGTCACCTTCCATCTCCTCTAATCGCTCCACATAATTGTAATTTTTAGGTGAGACAGAGGCAGCCACCTCAAATAGCCTACTAGCAGCAGCCTAATTACAAACGATCAAACTTCTAACAAATAGTGATATTTATGTTTGTGTATTCTACTCAGGTCTACTTGAAAGGTAGGCCTACCTACATATTTGGCATGTGAAGGCGGATACAGGGGAGGAGGAGGAGGAGGAGGAGAGGAGAGGAGAGGAGAGGAGAGGAGAGGAGAGGAGAGGAGAGGAGAGGAGAGGAGAGGAGAGGAGAGGAGAGGAGAGGAGAGGAGAGGAGAGGAGAGGAGAGGAGAGGAGAGGAGAGGAAGCCTACAGTCTGTGTGAATCTGAGCAGAAGAGATTATCTCTTATTATAGTCATTGTCTGGGCAGGTGGCAGATAGTGTTGTGAAATGTAATGTAATGTTTTAAATAACTGCCTTAATGTTGCTGGACCCCAGGAAGTGTAGCTGCTGCCTTGGCAGGAACTAATGGGGATCCATAATAAACCCCAGGAAGAGCAGCTGCTGCCTTGGCAGGAACTAATGGGGATCCATAATAAACCCCAGGAAGAGTAGCTGCTGCTTTGGCAGGAACTAATGGGGATCCATAATAAACCCCAGGAAGAGTAGCTGCTGCCTTGGCAGGAACTAATGGGGATCCATAATAAACCACAGGAAGAGTAGCTGCTGCCTTGGCAGGAACTAATGGGGATCCATAATAAACCCCAGGAAGAGTAGCTGCTGCCTTGGCAGGAACTAATGGGGATCCATAATAAACCACAGGAAGAGTAGCTGCTGCCTTGGCAGGAACTAATGGGGATCCATAATAAACCCCAGGAAGAGTAGCTGCTGCCTTGGCAGGAACTAATGGGGATCCATAATAAACCCCAGGAAGAGTAGCTGCTGCCTTGGCAGGAACTAATGGGGATCCATAATAAACCACAGGAAGAGTAGCTGCTGCCTTGGCAGGAACTAATGGGGATCCATAATAAACCCCAGGAAGAGTAGCTGCTGCCTTGGCAGGAACTAATGGGGATCCATAATAAACCCCAGGAAGAGTAGCTGCTGCCTTGGCAGGAACTAATGGGGATCCATAATAAATACAAATACAAATACAGAAATGTTTACTAGTAGTTGTGTGTGTGTGTGTGTGTCTCGTTGGTCATATTGATTATTATTATAATGAAAATTTGGATAAATCGATCAAACAGCAATTATTGCTTTGCAGAAACAGGAAATTATTATCAATCTGAGCAACTACTAATAAGTCACCTAACACACACACACACACACACACACACACACACACTGCTCCTCTCCCTTCCCAGTGTCTGACAGCAGATGATTGTTTCTGAGGCTTTCTGAAGGTCACCTCGTTACAGCCCTCTGTAGCTCTCTCTCTCTCTCTCTCTCTCTCTCTCTCTCTCTCTCTCTCTCTCTCTCTCTCTCTCTCTCTCTCTCTGTGTGTGTATCAGTATCAGTATGTGTGATAACCAATACATCCACACGCCAGAGATCCATTGTTTTCTCAACGTACCTGACTGTGTGTGTGTGTGTCCACTGTTGGTCATCCTTAAAAATGATTGATGATTATTATAATGATAATTTGGATAAATTGATCAAACAGCAATTATTGCTTTGCAGAAACAGTAAATCATTAATTAATGTCCAACCCACCGCTGACCGTCTTGTCTGATATCAGTAACACACTTTGGCAATCAATTACCACAGGACCAGTGTTCTCTCTCGCTCTGTCTCGCTCGCTCTCTCTCTCCATCTCCACCTCCCTCCCTCCTTCTCTCTCCTGTAAGCCAAGGGAGAAATCGTTCCCTATAAAGAGGTAATCATTCATGTGATAATGGTTTTGGAAAGTAGGCTATTACTCGAGGTATTGAGGTCATAGGTTTGGAAGAGATTCAAAATGTATTTATGAAAATCTAATCCACAATTCATTTCACTTCCATCAGACCTGGATGTTCTGTCCCTGTGTCTCTCTGCAGTACACAGGTTCCTATGTCTCTCTGCAGTACTCAGGTTCCTATGTCTCTCTGCAGTACTCAGGTTCCTATGTCTCTCTGCAGTACTCAGGTTCCTATGTCTCTCTGCAGTACTCAGGTTCCTGTGTCTCTCTGCAGTACTCAGGTTCCTGTGTCTCTCTGCAGTACTCAGGTTCCTGTGTCTCTCTGCAGTACTCAGGTTCCTGTGTCTCTCTGCAGTACTCAGGTTCCTATGTCTCCTGTGTCTCTCTCTGACTCACTAGAACACAGATGAAGATCCTACTATAGATCTGTTATGTATTGTGACATCACTGTACTCAAGTCTTATCACATCTGGACTACATGACTGTCTGAGTTCAATCAGGGACTCTTCTGATTGAATGGAATGAATGTGTGAATAGAGGGTGGTTAGAGAGAGATAAATGGAGAGAGATGGAGAGAGAGAGATTGAGATGGAGAGAGAGAGAGATGGCGGTGGATGGAGAGACCGAGATGGAAGTGAAGATGGAGAGAGAGGGAGAGGGAGAGGTAGGGATGGAGATGGTTGCGAGAGAGAGATGGAGATGGAGGTGAAGATGGAGAGAGAGATGGAGGTGAAGATGGAAAGAGAGAGATGGAGGTGAAGATGGAGAGAGGGATGGAGGTGAAAATGGAGAGAGGGAGATGGAGGTGAAGATGGAGAGAGGGATGGAGGTGAAGATGGAGAGAGGGAGATGGAGGTGAAGATGGAGAGAGAGAGATGGAGGTGAAGATGGAGAGAGGGATGGAGAGAGAGATGGAGGTGAATGTGGAGAGATAGAGATGGAGGTGAAGATGGAGAGAGGGAGATGGAGGTGAAGATGGAGAGAGAGAGATGGAGGTGAAGATGGAGAGAGGGATGGAGAGAGAGATGGAGGTGAACGTGGAGAGATAGAGATGGAGGTGAAGATGGAGAGAGAGAGCTGAAGAGAGAAAGATGGAGATGGATGGAGAGAGAGATGACGGTGCCACCTTGCGAGCAAAACATTTTAGCGTGACAGCAAAGATAACATTTTTAGTTCTAAAGTTCATTTCCTGCAGGTCTGCACATCATCATGCCATAGGGGTGGAGAGAAAAAGGAGCCGTTTTACAGCTACATTCCTGCAGTTCTACAGATCTTACCATAGGGGTGGAGGCAAATGTTTGCAGTTTTAGAAATAACTGATGATCAATGGGTTTGGAAGGCTGCCGCTAGGCTAACCTACCAATCTAAAAACATGCAGCTGACATGGGCTAATTGAGAGATTTAACAGAATTTCTACATTTCACCTTGTGTATTCCATTATTATATCTCTCAACAGTAAGTTGAGACCCCGAATGAATTATATATAATACATTTTTCTTTCAGAATTATAAATTGGTTGCTCGGGCCAATAAAAGTGGCAGTTGCCCATCCCTGACCTATAGTATGTAGACTAGTTTAGTAATTACTTTCTGCTCCGACATCTGATGTTGTTCATTAATGTTCACTAGTAGCTGTGTGTGTGTGTGTGTGTGTGTGTGTGTGTGTGTGTGTGTGTGTGTGTGTGTGTGTGTGTGTGTGTGTGTGTGTGTGTGTGTGTGTGTGTGTGTGTGTGTGTGTGTGTGTGTGTGTGTGTGTGAGTGTGTGTGTGTGTGTGAGTAGTGATTAATAGAGTATTTTCTCTCCATATGGGGTAGGACGTCCTGATTCTGCCGACCGTATTAAACGCCTGATTTCATTTCTGTCTCCCAGTAGCGATGCCTGGATCTCAGCTGTGTCTCGGGTGTGTGTGTGTGGAGCAATGCCTGGATCTCAGCTGTGTCTCTGTGTGTCAGTCCATGCTGGTGTGTGTGTGTGGAGCAATGCCTGGATCTCAGCTGTGTCTCTGTGTGTCAGTCCATGCTGGTGTGTGTGTGTGTGTGTGTGTGTGTGGAGCAATGCCTGGATCTCAGCTGTGTCTCTGTGTGTCAGTCCATGCTGGTGTGTGTGTGTGTCTGTGTGTGTGTGTGGAGCAATGCCTGGATCTCAGCTGTGTCTCTGTGTGTCAGTCCATGCTGGTGTGTGTGTGTGTCTGTGTGTGTGTGTGGAGCAATGCCTGGATCTCAGCTGTGTCTCTGTGTGTCAGTCCATGCTGGTGTGTGTGTGTGTCTGTGTGTGTGTGTGGAGCAATGCCTGGATCTCAGCTGTGTCTCTGTGTGTCAGTCCATGCTGGTGTGTGTGTGTGTCTGTGTGTGTGTGTGGAGCAATGCCTGGATCTCAGCTGTGTCTCTGTGTGTCAGTCCATGCTGGTGTGTGTGTGTGTCTGTGTGTGTGTGTGGAGCAATGCCTGGATCTCAGCTGTGTCTCTGTGTGTCAGTCCATGCTGGTGTGTGTGTGTGTCTGTGTGTGTGTGTGGAGCAATGCCTGGATCTCAGCTGTGTCTCTGTGTGTCAGTCCATGCTGGTGTGTGTGTGTGTCTGTGTGTGTGTGTGGAGCAATGCCTGGATCTCAGCTGTGTCTCTGTGTGTCAGTCCATGCTGGTGTGTGTGTGTGTCTGTGTGTGTGTGTGGAGCAATGCCTGGATCTCAGCTGTGTCTCTGTGTGTCAGTCCATGCTGGTGTGTGTGTGTGTCTGTGTGTGTGTGTGGAGCAATGCCTGGATCTCAGCTGTGTCTCTGTGTGTCAGTCCATGCTGGTGTGTGTGTGTGTCTGTGTGTGTGTGTGGAGCAATGCCTGGATCTCAGCTGTGTCTCTGTGTGTCAGTCCATGCTGGTGTGTGTGTGTGTCTGTGTGTGTGTGTGGAGCAATGCCTGGATCTCAGCTGTGTCTCTGTGTGTCAGTCCATGCTGGTGTGTGTGTGTGTGTCTGTGTGTGTGTGTGGAGCAATGCCTGGATCTCAGCTGTGTCTCTGTGTGTCAGTCCATGCTGGTGTGTGTGTGTGTGTGTGTGGAGCAATGCCTGGATCTCAGCTGTGTCTCTGTGTGTCAGTCCATGCTGGTTTGTGTGTGTGTGTGTGTGGAGCAATGCCTGGATCTCAGCTGTGTCTCTGTGTGTCAGTCCATGCTGGTGTGTGTGTGTGTGTGTGTGTGGAGCAATGCCTGGATCTCAGCTGTGTCTCTGTGTGTCAGTCCATGCTGGTGTGTGTGTGTGTGTGTGTGTGGAGCAATGCCTGGATCTCAGCTGTGTCTCTGTGTGTCAGTCCATGCTGGTGTGTGTGTGTGTGTGTGGAGCAATGCCTGGATCTCAGCTGTGTCTCTGTGTGTCAGTCCATGCTTGTGTGTGTGTGTGTGTGTGTGTGTGGAGCAATGCCTGGATCTCAGCTGTGTCTCTGTGTGTCAGTCCATGCTGGTGTGTGTGTGTGTGTGTCGGGGTGTGTTTGTGTGTCGGGGTGTGTGTGTGTGTGTGTGTGTGGAGCAATGCCTGGTTCTCAGCTGTGTCTCTGTGTGTCAGTCCATGCTGGTGTGTGTGTGTGTGTGTGTGTGTCGGGGTGTGTTTGTGTGTCGGGGTGTGTGTGTGTCGGGGTGTGTGTGTGTGTGTGTGTGTGTGTGTGTTGGGGTGTGTGTGTGTCGGGGTGTGTGTGTGTGTGTGTGTGTGTGTGTGTGTGTGTGTGTGGAGCAATGCCTCAATCTCAGCTGTGTCTGGCCCTGCTGGTGTGTGTGTGTGTGTGTCAGGGTGTGTGTGTGTGTTTGTGAGTAGCAATGCCTGGATCTCAGCTGCGTGTGTTTGTATGTGTGTGTGTGTGTGTGTGATTCTTGGATCTCAGTGGCATGAGACATTAATCATAAGAAGCTGAGGAATGATCTAATTTCTCCTATTTATTGAATTTCCCAAAGCGTTTAACAAACCATTTGAAGCATGGGGATGAGCTGGCAATCAATTACCCCAGGCATAGCATTATCTCTCTCTCTCTATCTCTCTCCTCTCTCTCCCTCTCTCTCTCTCTCTCTCTCTCTCTCTCAATTCAATTTCAATTTAAGGGCTTTATTGGCATGGGAAACGTATGTTAACAGTGAAGTAGATTGTAAACAAAAGTGAAATAAACAATAAATATTAACAGTAAACATTACACTCAGAAGTTTCAAAATAATAAAGACATTTCAAATGTCATATTATGTATATATAAAGTGTTGTAACAATGTGCAAATAGTTAAAGTACAAATGGGAAAATAAATAAACATAAATATGGGTTGTATTTACAATGGTGTTTGTTCTTCACTGGTTGCCCTTTTCTTGTGGCAACAGGTCACAAATCTTGCTGCTGTGATGGCACACTGTGGTTTTTCACCCAGTAGATAAGGGAGTTTATCAAAAATTGGGTTTGTTTTAGAATTCTTTGTGGATCTCTGTAATCTGAGGGAAATATGTGTCTCTAATATGGTCATACATTTGGCAGGAGGTTAGGAAGTGCAGCTCAGTTTCCACCTCATTTTGTGGGCAGTGTGCACATAGCCTGTCTTCTCTTGAGAGCCAGGTCTGCCTACGGCGGCCTTTCTCAATAGCAAGGCTATGCTCACTGAGTTTGTACATAGTCAAAGCTTTCCTTAAGTTTGGGTCAGTCACAGTGGTCAGGTATTCTGCCACTGTGTACTCTCTGTTTAGGGCCAAATAGCATTCTAGCTTGCTCTGTTTTTTTGTTAATTCTTTCCAATGTGTCAAGTAATTCTCTTTTAGTTTTCTCATGATTTGGTTGGGTCTAATTGTGTTGTTGTTGTTGTCCTGGGACTCTGTGGGGTCTGTTTGTGTTTGTGAACAGAGCCCCAGGACCAGCTTACTTTGGGGACTATTCTCCAAGTTCATCTCTGTGTAGGGGATGGCTTTGTTATGGAAGGTTTGGGAATCGCTTCCTTTTAAGTGGTTATAGAATTTAACAGCTCTTTTCTGGATTTTGATCATTAGCGTGTATCGGCCTAATTCTGCTCTGCATGCATTATTTGGTGTTTTTTGTTGTACACTGAGGATATTTTTGCAGAATTCTGCATGCAGTCTCAATTTGGTGTTTGTCCCATTCTGTCAATTCTTGGTTGGTGAGCGGACCCCAGACCTCACAGCCATAAAGGGCAATGGGTTCTATAACTGATTCAAGTATTTTTAGTCAGATCCTAATTGGTATGTCGAATTTTATGTTCCTTTTGATGGCATAGAAGGCCCTTCTTGCCTTGTCTCTCAGATCGTTCACAGCTTTGTGGAAGTTACCTGTGGCGCTGATGTTTAGGCCGAGGTATGTATAGTTTTTTGTGTGCTCTAAGGCAACGGTGTCTAGATGGAATTTGTATTTGTGGTCCTGGCAACTGGACCTTTTTCTCTCTCTCTCTCTCTATATATATTGTTCTCTATCAACCCAAACCTCCCCTGACTGACCCGCATCAGCTGGGTAAAAGAAGGGGGCGGAGGGAAGAGAGAGACACGCTGGTTTTAACTGTGGTCAGGAGGAGGCTGGTCATAACTGTGGTCAGGAGGAGGCTGGTCATAACTGTGGTCAGGAGGAGGCTGGTCATAGCTGTGGTCAGGAGGAGGCTGGTTATAACTGTGGTCAGGAGGAGGCTGGTCATAACTGTGGTCAGGAGGAGGCTGGTCATAACTGTGGTCAGGAGGAGGCTGGTCATAACTGTGGTCAGGTGGAGATTGGTCATAACTGTGGTCAGGAGGAGGCTGGTCATAACTGTGGTCAGGAGGAGGCTGGTCATAACTGTGGTCAGGAGGAGGCTGGTCATAACTGTGGTCAGGAGGAGGCTGGTCATAACAGTGGTCAGGAGGAGGCTGGTCATAACTGTGGTCAGGAGGAGGCTGGTCATAACTGTGGTCAGGAGGAGGCTGGTCATAACTGTGGTCAGGAGGAGGCTGGTCATAACTGTGGTCAGGAGGAGGCTGGTCATAACAGTGGTCAGGAGGAGGCTGGTCATAACTGTGGTCAGGAGGAGGCTGGTTATAACAGTGGTCAGGAGGAGGCTGGTCATAACTGTGGTCAGGAGGAGGCTGGTCATAACTGTGGTCAGGAGGAGGCTGGTCATAACTGTGGTCAGGAGGAGGCTGGTCATAACTGTGGTCAGGAGGAGGCTGGTCATAACTGTGGTCAGGAGGAGGCTGGTCATAACTGTGGTCAGGAGGAGGCTGGTCATAACTGTGGTCAGGAGGAGGCTGGTCATAACTGTGGTCAGGAGGAGGCTGGTCATAACTGTGGTCAGGAGGAGGCTGGTCATAACTGTGGTCAGGAGGAGGATGGTCATAACTGTGGTCAGGAGGAGGCTGGTTTTAACTGTGGTCAGGAGGAGGCTGGTCATAACTGTGGTCAGGAGGAGGCTGGTCATAACTGTGGTCAGGAGGAGGCTGGTTTTAACTGTGGTCAGGAGGAGGCTGGTCATAACTGTGGTCAGGAGGAGGCTGGTCATAACTGTGGTCAGGAGGAGGCTGGTCATAACTGTGGTCAGGAGGAGGCTGGTCATAACAGTGGTCAGGAGGAGGCTGGTCATAACTGTGGTCAGGAGGAGGCTGGTCATAACTGTGGTCAGGAGGAGGCTGGTCATAACTGTGGTCAGGAGGAGGCTGGTCATAACAGTGGTCAGGAGGAGGCTGGTCATAACTGTGGTCAGGAGGAGGCTGGTCATAACTGTGGTCAGGAGGAGGCTGGTCATAACTGTGGTCAGGTGGAGGCTGGTCATAACTGTGGTCAGGAGGAGGCTGGTCATAACAGTGGTCAGGAGGAGGCTGGTCATAACTGTGGTCAGGAGGAGGCTGGTCATAACTGTGGTCAGGAAGAGGCTGGTCATAACAGTGGTCAGGAGGAGGCTGGTCATAACTGTGGTCAGGAGGAGGCTGGTCATAACTGTGGTCAGGAGGAGGCTGGTCATAACAGTGGTCAGGAGGAGGCTGGTCATAACTGTGGTCAGGAGGAGGCTGGTCATAACTGTGGTCAGGAGGAGGCTGGTTATAACAGTGGTCAGGAGGAGGCTGGTCATAACTGTGGTCAGGAGGAGGCTGGTCATAACTGTGGTCAGGAGGAGGCTGGTCATAACTGTGGTCAGGAGAAGGCTAGTCATAACTGTGGTCAGGAGGAGGCTGGTTTTAACTGTGGTCAGGAGGAGGCTGGTCATAACTGTGGTCAGGAGGAGGCTGGTCATAACTGTGGTCAGGAGGAGGCTGGTCATAACTGTGGTCAGGAGGAGGCTGGTCATAACTGTGGTCAGGAAGAGGCTGGTTTTAACTGTGGTCAGGAGGAGGCTGGTCATAACTGTGGTCAGGAGGAGGCTGGTCATAACTGTGGTCAGGAGGAGGCTGGTCATAACTGTGGTCAGGAGGAGGCTGGTTTTAACTGTGGTCAGGAGGAGGCTGGTCATAACTGTGGTCAGGAGGAGGCTGTTCATAACAGTGGTCAGGAGGAGGCTGGTCATAACTGTGGTCAGGAGGAGGCTGGTCATAACAGTGGTCAGGAGGAGGCTGGTCATAACTGTGGTCAGGAGGAGGCTGGTCATAACTGTGGTCAGGAGGAGGCTGGTCATAACAGTGGTCAGGAGGAAGCTGGTCATAACTGTGGTCAGGAGGAGGCTGGTCATAACTGTGGTCAGGAGGAGGCTGGTCATAACTGTGGTCAGGTGGAGGCTGGTCATAACTGTGGTCAGGAGGAGGCTGGTCATAACAGTGGTCAGGAGGAGGCTGGTCATAACTGTGGTCAGGAGGAGGCTGGTCATAACTGTGGTCAGGAGGAGGCTGGTCATAAAAGTGGTCAGGAGGAGGCTGGTCATAACTGTGGTCAGGAGGAGGCTGGTCATAACTGTGGTCAGGAGGAGGCTGGTCATAACTGTGGTCAGGAGGAGGCTGGTCATAACTGTGGTCAGGAGGAGGCTGGTCATAACTGTGGTCAGGAGGAGGCTGGTCATAACTGTGGTCAGGAGGAGGCTGGTCATAACTGTGGTCAGGAGGAGGCTGGTCATAACTGTGGTCAGGAGGAGGCTGGTCATAACTGTGGTCAGGAGGAGGCTGGTTTTAACTGTGGTCAGGAGGAGGCTGGTCATAACTGTGGTCAGGAGGAGGCTGGTCATAACTGTGGTCAGGAGGAGGCTGGTCATAACTGTGGTCAGGAGGAGGCTGGTCATAACTGTGGTCAGGAGGAGGCTGGTCATAACTGTGGTCAGGAGGAGGCTGGTCATAACTGTGGTCAGGAGGAGGCTGGTTTTAACTGTGGTCAGGAGGAGGCTGGTCATAACTGTGGTCAGGAGGAGGCTGGTCATAACTGTGGTCAGGAGGAGGCTGGTTTTAACTGTGGTCAGGAGGAGGCTGGTCATAACAGTGGTCAGGAGGAGGCTGGTCATAACTGTGGTCAGGAGGAGGCTGGTCATAACTGTGGTCAGGAGGAGGCTGGTCATAACTGTGGTCAGGTGGAGGCTGGTCATAACTGTGGTCAGGAGGAGGCTGGTCATAACAGTGGTCAGGAGGAGGCTGGTCATAACTGTGGTCAGGAGGAGGCTGGTCATAACTGTGGTCAGGAGGAGGCTGGTCATAACAGTGGTCAGGAGGAGGCTGGTCATAACTGTGGTCAGGAGGAGGCTGGTCATAACTGTGGTCAGGAGGAGGCTGGTCATAACAGTGGTCAGGAGGAGGCTGGTCATAACTGTGGTCAGGAGGAGGCTGGTCATAACTGTGGTCAGGAGGAGGCTGGTCATAACAGTGGTCAGGAGGAGGCTGGTCATAACTGTGGTCAGGAGGAGGCTGGTCATAACTGTGGTCAGGAGGAGGCTGGTCATAACAGTGGTCAGGAGGAGGCTGGTCATAACTGTGGTCAGGAGGAGGCTGGTCATAACTGTGGTCAGGAGGAGGCTGGTCATAACTGTGGTCAGGAGGAGGCTGGTCATAACTGTGGTCAGGAGGAGGCTGGTCATAACTGTGGTCAGGAGGAGGCTGGTCATAACTGTGGTCAGGAGGAGGCTGGTCATAACTGTGGTCAGGAGGAGGCTGGTCATAACTGTGGTCAGGAGGAGGCTGGTCATAACTGTGGTCAGGAGGAGGCTGGTCATAACTGTGGTCAGGAGGAGGCTGGTTTTAACTGTGGTCAGGAGGAGGCTGGTCATAACTGTGGTCAGGAGGAGGCTGGTCATAACTGTGGTCAGGAGGAGGCTGGTCATAACTGTGGTCAGGAGGAGGCTGGTCATA
Organism: Coregonus lavaretus; assembly: GCF_964263955.1. Lineage (NCBI taxonomy): Eukaryota > Metazoa > Chordata > Actinopteri > Salmoniformes > Salmonidae > Coregonus > Coregonus lavaretus. The sequence goes on along the minus strand of NW_028160513.1, from coordinate 103 downwards.
ACTGTGGTCAGGAGGAGGCTGGTCATAACTGTGGTCAGGAGGAGGCTGGTCATAACTGTGGTCAGGAGGAGGCTGGTCATAACTGTGGTCAGGAGGAGGCTGG
>NW_028160514.1:0-97295 GCF_964263955.1 Coregonus lavaretus | reverse complement strand
ACATCCCACAATAAAACTCCCAATCTCAAGTGAATCTGAACAGACTTGGCTAACCTCTGACCCTTATGGTCTCTACCCTCATCCTCTCCTCTGAACACTAAAATACAACCAACATGACTAAACTGCACACAAACAATGTAAACCAATTAATTCGATTAACATAGAGCCATGCAGAAAAAAAAGGCAAGAATAATCAATTTGGCTTAGTATATTATGACATCCGCTGAGTGAAAGGGAGCGGAAGGCCAGGCCTGGAGGGGAGAGGAAGCAGAGTTTAGTGGTCTGCTAGCTGTGCCTGAGGCCAGCTATAGCTCAGCTATGAACAATGGAGGCCACAGACAGAGGCCCAGGCAGGCAGAGCCCCATTCCACAGCTACAGCCCAGCAGGGGATGGCATGGTTGGGAAAGAGGCAAACATCACGTGACAACGTTATGTCCATATGGGTGAGTCTTCCCATCTCTACTCTGTGAATATACAAACCTAATTCACTTGAATTTATGATATTACACGATATCTGGTAACATTTCATTTTAAGGTGTCCTTGTTGCAGTGTAATTACATGTGTAATTACACTGTAACAAGTATTGTAGTTAACTGTAATAACTCATAGTTACAATGTAATAACAAGATGTACCTGGTAGTAATTGCAGTCTGTAATTACAGAAGTATAACAACGAATGCTTGTTACCATGCTTGTTACAAATGGGCAGGTTTCCACTAAGTTCACCAACTTATACAGTACATTACAGTACATCACCCATTCTGACAACCTGGCCCTCATTTTCAAACTTCTGGAAGTGCGACCCAAGTGGGAGAATAAACACACTAGTACACCAGAGTACATGTAATATCTGCATAAGTACAATGTAATTACTAGGTGTTACACTTCATTTTAACTAGCCAAATCCTGTGTATCTTGAGGGGTACTTACTTGTAATTATAGTGTACCGATAGCCAGTGGTGGAAAAAGTACACAATTGTCATACTTGAGTAAAAGTAAAGATACCTTAATAGAAAATGACTGAAGTAAAAGTGAAAGTCACCCAGTAAAATATTCCTTGGTTTTAAATATACTTAAGTATCAAAGTAAAAGTATAAATAATTTTACATTCCTTATATTAACCAAACCAGACGGCACAATTTTGTATTTATTTTTTATTTGTGGATAGCCAGGGTCACACTCCCTAAACTCAGATATCATTTACAAACAAACCATTTGTGATTAGTGAGTCCGCCAGATCAGAGGCAGTAGGAGTGACCAGGGATGTTCACTTGATAAGTGTGTGAATAGGACCATTTTCCTGTCCTGCTAAGCATTCCAAATATAATGAGTACTTTTGGGTGTCAGGGAAAATGTATGGAGTAAAAAGTACATTATTTTCTTTAGAACTGTAGTGGAGTTAAAGTAAAAGTTGTCAAAAATATAAATAGGAAGGAAAGTACAGATACAGTACAAATAAAAAATTTTCCTTGAAGATGCACACTCAAACCTTTGTGTAATTTCAGCCAGTAGTTTTGAAAGTGGTGCTCATGAGCCAAAAGAGGTCCCCATTTTTTGTGTACCACATTATCAAATTGTGTGTTATGTCATCCATTTCGTATGATATGTTACATCCTGCAAAAAAAAAAAAAAAAATTGATATGTTAGGAATCCAATTCATACTATATGTTACGAATTTATTGTGCTTAAGATCCTGGAGTGCATCTTTAAGTACTGGTACTTTAGTTTACACCACTGCCAATAGCATCCCAACACACCATTTTCAGCCTGCACAAACCACATTATATGTGTTAGCCAATTTAGAACCGATCATCTCATTGACACAACTCTGCAATAAAGAGCTCTGGAGTCTGATGTCCAGGCCCAGGTCAAGCTTTAGTTTCAAATTAATGGAAGCTTATGAGTGCAATGGCAAAAACGGGTTCACTAATGGTTCACATAAAAAAATCATTTAAATTGTTAAATCATTTTAAGTTGTATTTGACAATGGTTCAATTGTTTTAACCACCAATTAAACATTTTTAGACACAAACAGTTATGGTAAATATTGTGAAATAGTCATTTCTGCGTACCAAATTGTAAGCTTGCACTTAAATGGCCATAAGACAAACAGAAAATTCTATAGCAATATAGAGTGGGAAAGCATCCGTGCGTTTGAACAATTAATAGACACTGGACTAAATAGTCTACGCTGACCACTGCACCATAGCCAATGGAGCTACAGTAGTCCTTTATGCAAACAACCCATTGCCACACAGCTTTGAACTGGACTGTGTGTAAACAGGCAGTTACAATGGCGCGACGTTAGATCATTAGAACGCATTCGCCAAACGCCACAAAATACATCTGAATGGATTTCTGCAAATATGTCAATACCATGAGAGTTCTCTTACATTTGGGAACTTTACAATCCTATTGATCAAACAACCATGAAAAGATAGGCTCTCTCCCACTCAATTATGCACATCAACAACAAGATCAACACCTAATGCTAACCAGAGCAAGATGAGCTAAAATATAACGAAGAAACCTTAGATAAACCCTCTCAAAAAATGTTCAGCTAGTTGGCCGTTAAAATTGCACTTATAAACGATGGGGAATTGTAGCCTACAAGTCCTTCTGCTGCTTGCCTGCCTGGCTAAAGTTGGCTAGCTTGCTAGCTAGCTACTTCCAGACACAAATGACAAACCTCACTGACCATTTTACTCGCCCTAGCAGAGCTGGTTAGCTAGGCTGTTTACATGTTATCTAGAATGTTTGTAACTAAATATTGTTTTGCCTATTTTTACTGACATCGGCCATATTTAGTGAGTGTTGTGTAAATTCATCAGCTATTCTGCGCTCTGGCACACTCAGACAAGAGTGCTCTGAAATCAGAGTAAATAGCCAGAGTGAATTTGCGAACACAAGAGATATGCTAACTGGATAACAGTCGTTCAAGTTCTTGGTAGCTAACCAAATGACAACTGCATATCTAGCTGTGTATAGCCACCGAAAAACAATATGAGGGGAAAAAGTCAGTCACTCACCCACTCCTCCAATGACATGACATGACATCCTCCTAGCAGCTAGCTAGCTATCTAGTTAATGTTATGCTCTTTTTTTTTTATAGCTTGTTACATAAATACATACGCTATTAGCCATGTCATAACTGACTTCTGATCATTGCCCTTGTCACAAGTGTAGAGAGGAGTAGGCAGGAGGCAGTCACAAGTTTAGAACTACTGAATTTATTAAAGCACCATAGCTTAAAGCGGGACGAAACCCACAGTGCAAAATATAAAGTACTCAGGAAATAATAGGAGAGATTCCTCTCAGGAAAACAAGCAACATATACAATGACCGGCAAAGACAAATGACAGAGGGAGTATATATACAGTGATAGAGTGGGGATTGGAACTAGGCGGGTGTAATGATGACGAGACAAGTCCGGGGTTGATGAGTGAAGGGCGTTTGCCAGCAGCAGGTTCGGCAGCAGCTAGAAGGCCGGTGACGCCGAATGCCTGAGCTGGACAGGAGGGGGAGCCAAAGCGAAGGCTGGTGTGACAGTACCCCCCACCGACCTTGGGGACGACCCTGGAGACGCGGTGCGGGTCAGTCGGGACAACGCCTGTGGAAATCCCGAATGAGAGAATGGTCCAGGACGTCCCGTGCCAGAACCCAGCACTGCTCTTCGGGACCGTACCCCTCCCAGTTGACCAGGTGCTGGAGAGACCCTCCATGATGCCTTGAGTCCAACAGGCTGTGGACGGAGTACTCCTGAGGAGAGATACATGAAATGAGGGTGAGATATGGTAATTGACGGGGAGCTGCAATCTGCACATCACCTCATTGATTCTCCTCAGGACTTTGAACGGCCCCACAAACCGCGGGCTCAGCTTCCGGCAGGGCAGGTGGAGGGGCAGGTCCTTCGTAGAAAGCCAGACCCTGTCACCGGGGTGAAAGACCGGGGCCACACTGCGGTGACGATCGGCCTGCGCCTTCTGCCGGAGGACAACGCGCTGGAGACGGGTGTGCGCTGTGTTCCATATCTCCTCGGCGTGCCGGAACCAATCATCCACCGTAGGAGCCTCGATCTGACTCCGGTACCAGGGTGCCAGGGCCGGCTGATAGCCTAGAACACACTGAAAGGGTATGAGGTTAGTGGAGGAGTGACGGAAGGAGTTTTGTGTGTATTCTGCCCAAGGCAGAAATGCATCCCACTCCCCCGGCCGTTCTGACAGTAACTACGAAGGTACCTACCCAGTTCCTGATTTATCCTTTCCACCTGCCCATTAGATTGGGGACGGTACCTGGAGGTGAGGCTGACGTGACCCCCAGTCGTTCCATTAAGGCCTTCCAGACACGGGAGGGGAACTGAGGACCACGGTCAGACACAATGTCCTCCGGGCTCCCGTAGTGCCAGAAGACGTGAAAGAAGAGAGCCTCCATGGTCTGCATGGCCATAGGGAGACCAGGCAGAGGAATCAAATGACAAGCTTTGGAAAACCGGTCCACAACGACCAGGACGGTGGTGTGCCCCTCCGAGGGGGGAAGGTCTGTGACAAAGTCCACGGAGAGATGGGACTAGAGTTGTTGTGGAACCGGCAGCGGGTGGAGTTTGCCATAGGGGAGGTGTCTCGGTGTCTTGCTCTGTGCGCAGGTGGAGCAGGAAGAGACGTAAACCCGGACGTCCCGGGCCAAGGTGGGCCACCAGTACTTGGCGGAGAGACAGTCGATGGTACAGGCTATACCCGGGTGCCCCGACACAGGTGCTGTGTGTGCCCAGTCGAGGAGACGGTCCCGCACATGAGAGGACACGTAGATACGCCCCTCGGGACAGTGGGCAGGTGAGGGCTCCTGTCGCAGGGCTCTACGGATGTCCGTGTCCACATTCCACACGACAGGGGCCACAATGCGGGACAGGGGAATAATGGGTGTCGCTTCCTCCCGGCGATCCTCTGTGTAATGCACCCGGGACAATGCATCGGCCTTAACGTTCTGAGATCCGGGCCGGTAGGAGAGGGTAAAGTCAAACCTGGTGAAGAATAGGGCCCACTTGGCCTGACGCGGGTTCAGCCTCGTCGCTGCTTGAATGTACTCTAGGTTCCAGTAGTCCGTACAGACAAGGAATGGGTGTTGAGCACCCTCCAGCCAGTGCCTCCATGCCTTCAGCACTTCTTGACGGCCAACAACTCACGATCCCCCAAGTCGTAATTCCGCTCCGCGGGAGACAGCTTCCGTGAGTAGAAGGCGCATGGATGGAGTTTAGGTGGTGATCCAGTACGTTGGGAGAGAACAGCCCCTACTCCAACCTCGGAGGCGTCCACCTCCACCATGAAGGGCCGAGATGGGTCAGGGTGAGCCAGAACTGGTGTGTTTGTAAACCGTTCCTTGAGCGCACAAAAGGCTTTGTGCGCTCAAGGAACGGCCTCCCCAGTCCAGTGCAGCTGTCGAGGACCTCCCTTCAGGAGGGAGGTGAGAGGGGCCACCACTGTGCTGAAACCCCTAATGAAGCGCCTGAAATATTTGGCAAAACCTAGGAAGCGCTGCACCGCCTTGATGTTGGAGGGAACAGGCCACGACGGTACTGCACTGACCCTCTGTTCTTCCATCTCCATTTCCATCTCCACTCCAGCGGTGGATATCCGAAAAGGCACTTCTCCGCCTTGGCATACAGGTGATGCCCTATCAGTGTCTCCAAAACGGACCTGACATGAAAGACATGTTGCTCACGTGTAGTGGAGTACACCAAGATGTCGTCTATGTACACCACTACTTATCGACCCAACATGTCCCTAAACACCTCGTTAATGAAGGATTGGAACACTGAGGGTGCATTTGTCAGGCCGTAGGGCATTACCCTGTATTCATAGTGCCCGGTGCTGGTGCTGAAGGCGATCTCCTTCCATCCCCCTCTCTGATGTGCACCAGGTAGTAGGCACTGCGTAAATCCAATTTGGTAAAGTACTTTGCATCGTGCATCTGTTCGATCACAGTGGGTATGAGAGGCAGGGGATAACTGAATTTAACCATAGCCTTATTCAGTGTCCGGCAATCGATACAGGGGCGGAGACCTCCGTCCTTCTTCTTCACGAAAAATAAGCTGGAAGAGGCCGGAGAGTTGGATGGACGGAGGAATCCTTGGGCCAGCGCCTCCTGGATGTAGAACTCACTGGCTTCGGTCTCTGCATGCATGAGAGGGTAGATGTGCCTCCGCGGGAGGGTAGAACCAGGCAGTAGGTCGATAGTGCAGTCCCATGGGCGATGAGGGGGCAGGCACGTGGCACGAGTCTTCGAAAAAGCCACCTGTAGGTTCCGGTATTCCTCCGGGATAGGGACGTGGGTGGCCTGGTCCGGACTTTCCACGAAGGTGGCAAAGATAGACACAGAGAGACACCTCCCCTGACACTCCTGCGACCAACCCAACAACCTCCTCTCTGTCCATGATATACTGGGGTTATGCAACTGTAACCAGGGGAGACCTAAAACTACGGGGTGTGCAGGAGAGTGTAAGATGAGGAACTTGATGCGTTCATGGTGGTTGTGATCAACTTTGAGGGAAATGGGAATCGTGGTCTGGCTCACCAGTCCTGTTCCTAGTGGACGGCTGTCTAGGGTATGGACTGGGATAGGGGGTTGTAAAGGGACTAGAGGAATGTGTAATGATAAGGCCACTGACCGGTCTAGGAAATTGCCTGCAGCACCTGAGTCCACTAGGGCAGGACTCAGTGGGGGACCAGGATAGTCCGGGAAGGTGACAGGAAGGATGACGGGCTGGGTGGACAGAGAGGAGCAAGGCACATCCACACCTACCTGGGAAGATGCAGGAGCGCTCCTCGGCCTGTCGCATCCTCGCCTGGTTCTCCTTCTGGGACAGGTGTTCCAGGGGTGGTCCGACTCCCCACAGTAGGAGCAGAGAACCTGTTAACGGCGGCGTTGACGTTCCTCTGGGGGAAGGTGCGTTGTGCCCACCTCCATTGGCTCAGTCTTGTTGGAGGTTCCTGGGAGAGACCCGAACCCCTGGGATGGGCGACGACGGGCACGCAGGAGATTATCCAGGCGGATGGCCATGGCGATGAGCTGGTCCAGCGTGAGGTCCTCATCGCGACAGGCCAGCTCGGTCTGGACGTCCGCCTGTGGCCCGCTGCGGAAAACCGTCAACAGGGCCTGGTCATTCCAGCCAGTGGACGCAGCCACCGTCCGGAAATCCAGAGCGTACTCAGACGCTGTCCTGGACCCCTGGTGCAGACAGAGGAGACGCTCACCTCCCTCTTGGCCCTCTGTTGGGTGGTCGAAAACGGCACAGAAGAGTTGGGTGAAGCGTTCATAGGACTGTACTTCTGGACCGTCCCTCTCCCAGACGGCGTGCGCCCACTCCAGACCCGGCCTGTCAGCACTGAAATCACCAAGGCCACCCAGCATGACGTGCAAGGTGGAGGTCACACTGCAGGAGAAACCCCCTACAGTGAGCTGGGGTGCCGTCAAACCGCTCCGGGAGGGGCAGGTGGATGTTGCTGATCGAACCGGATGATGTAGAAGGTGGTGGGGTGACTGGAACAACCGTGAGGAGCTGGGAAGGTGGGGGTGTAGCCTGCAGTTGGCGTACGGTCTGGATCACCTCGTCCATGGCAGTCCTACAGCGGAGAGGTCGGATGTCCTGCTGCCTCCTGTTTTCTTGGGTCGGTCATTCTGTCACAAGTGTAGAGAGGAGTAGGCAGGAGGCAGTCGCAGGTTTAGAACTACTGAATTTATTAAAGCACCATAGCTTAAAGCGGGACGAAACCCACAGTGCAAAATATAAAGTACTCAGGAAATAGTAGGAGAGATTCCTCTCAGGAAAACAAGCAACATATACAATGACCGACAAAGACAAATGTGAAATGTCAGAATAATAGTAGAGAGAATTATTTATTTCAGCTTTTATTTCTTTCATCACATTCCCAGTGGGTCAGAAGTTTACATACACTCAATTAGTATTTGGTAGCATTGCCTTTAAATTGTTTAACTTGGGTCAAACGTTTCGGGTAGCCTTCCACAAGCTTCCCACAATAAATTGGGTGAATTTTGGCCCATTTCTCCTGACAGAGCTGGTGTAACTGAGTCAGGTTTGTAGGCCTCCTTGCTCGCACACGCTTTTTCAGTTCTGCCCACACATTTTCTATAGGATTGAGGTCAGGGCTTTGTGATGGCCACTCCAATACCTTGACTTTGTTGTCCTTAAGCCATTTTGCCACAACTTTGGAAGTATGCTTGGGGTCATTGTCCATTTGTAAGACCCATTTGCGACCAAGATTTAACTTCCTGACTGATGTCTTGAGATGTTGCTTCAATATATCCACATAATTTTCCTTCCCCATGATGCCATCTATTTTGTGAAGTGCACCAGACCCTCCTTCAGCAAAGCACCCCCACAGCATGATGCTGCCACCCCCGTGCTTCACAGTTGGGATGGTGTTCTTTGGCTTGCAAGCAACCCACTTTTTCCTCCAAACATAACGATGGTCATTATGGCCAAACAGTTCTATTTTTGTTTCATCAGACCAGAGGACATTTCTCCAAAAAGTACTATCTTTGTCCCCATGTGCAGTTGCAAACCGTAATCTGGCTTTTTTATGCCGGTTTTGGAGCAGTGGCTTCTTCCTTGCTGAGCAGCCTTTCAGGTTATGTCAATATAGGACTCATTTTACTGTGGATATAGATAATTTTGTACCTGTTTTCCTCCAGCATCTTCACATGGTCCTTTGCTGTTGTTCTGGGATTGATTTGCACTTTTCACACCAATGTACGTTCATCTCTAGGAGACAGAACGCGTCTCCTTCCTGAGCGGTATGATGGCTGCGTGGTCCCATGGTGTTTATACTTGCATACTATTGTTTGTACAGATGAACGTGGTATCTTCAGGCATTTGGAAATTGCTCCCAAGGATAAACCAGACTTGTGGAGGTCTACAGATTTTTTTTCTGAGGTCTTGGCTGATTTCTTTTGATTTTTCCATGATGTCAAGCAAAGAGGCACTGACTTTCAAGGTAGGCCTTGAAATACAGCCACAGGTACACCTCCAACTCCAATTGACTCAAATTATGTCAATTAGCCTATCAGAAGCTTCTAAAGCCATGACATAATTTTCTGGAATTTTCCAAGCTGTTTAAAGGCACAGTCAACTTAGTGTATGTAATCTTCTGACACACTGGAATTGTGATACAGTGAATTATTAGTGAAATAATCTGTAAACAATTGTTGGAAAAATTACTTGTGTCATGCACAAAGTAGATGTCCTAACCGACTTGCCAAAACTATAGTTTGTTAACAAGAAATGTGTTGATTGAAGTGTATGTAAACTTCCGATTTCAACTGTACGTGTTTGTTTTGGGCTTCGTCCACGTCGTTTTCCATGACGTACCTTATGTTGGGTTGAGTAATAAAAAAAACTATTAAGTATTCCTGCGCCTGTCTTCTATCAGTATACAACGTGACAGAATAATCGACCCATAAAAATGGAGACAGTGGGAAAGGCCGAGCTGATGACCATCGTAGAGACAGTCCAGCATCACGAGGACTGTCTCTCCAGACTCAGCAGCGCCATGAACAGCGTGCTGGCAACCATCCTGCGGTTGGAGGGGAAAGTGCAGTCCCTCCAGTCTCCAGTACCGGTTCCGGCAACAGCCCCAACACGACCACTACCTGCCTCCATCCCATCTGAGCCGGTCCGCGGAATACCCCTGTCCCTCCCAGAGCACTTTGACGGCATGCCAGCGAGATGCAAGGTTACCTTCTGCAATGTGACCTGTACCTTGCTCGCTACGCCGAGGCTGTCTCCGGGAGGGACAGGGTTGCCACAGTCTTCTCGGCACTGACCGGAAGGGCCCTGGACTGGGGTGCCGCGGTCTGGGAAATGGGCGGACCCGAGGTCGAGTCCTACGAGCGCTTCACCCTCCTCTTCCACTCGGTGTCAGATCATCCTGTGGAGGGCCGAGAGGGGGGTGAGTGTCTACTCCGACTACGCCAGGGATCTAGGACCGCCTCGGAGTTCGCCCTGGATTTCCGGACCATCGTGGCTGCCACCGGATGGAACGAGTCTGCTCTGGTCACTGTTTTCCGCAGCGGACTGTAGGAGGAGGTACAGATGGAGTTAGCCTGCTGTGATGACATCCTGTCACTCGAACAGCTCATCAGCATGGCGATCCGGTTGGACAACCTCCTGCTGTCCCGACGAAGACCTGCGCGGAATCTGGAGCCCATGGCTACACCTGCTCCGTGGCCAGAGCCGATGGAGGTGGGCTCTGCACGGCAGAGCGTAGGAGAAGGAGGAATCTGGGCCTCTGCTCCTATTGTGGAGAAAGGAGTCGTTTCTCCCCGACCTGCCCTCTATCCACTAATAGGCGAGGAGGTGACAAGCCAGGGAGGATGCAAGATCTACTCTCCTTTTCTGTCAACTCAACCGGTGTGTTTTCCCATTAAATTCCCTGAATACCCTAGCCCCTTACTCCTGTTAGCTATGATTGATTCCGGAGCTGCCGGGAATCTTTTAGATGGCCACTGCATTACGCATTCCTTTGGTTCCCCTAAAGTCACCCATTCCGGTTCAAGCCTTGGATAATCGTCCAATAGGGACAGGGCTCGTACATCACATCACTGTTCCCATTTCTCTGCTGACCTATGTCACTAATTTAGAACAGATCACCTTTTTGATTATAGACACCCCCACGCACCCGATCTCCCCTGGTTGAGTTGGCATAACCCTGTTATTTCCTGGTCCGAGAGGAGGCTGCTGGGTTGGTCGCAGGAGTGTCAGGGGAGGTGTCTCGCAGTGTCTGTCAACACCACTACGGTGGAAAGTCCGGACCATGCCACTCAAGTGGATTTACCGGAGGAATACCAGGATCTGGAATGGGTTTCTCTAAGACCCAGGCTACACGCCTGTCTCCTCATCAACCCTGGGACTGTGCCATTGACCTGCTGTCTGACGCAGTCCTCCTGAGAGGACACGTCTATCCCCTCTCCCACGCGGAGACCGAGGCCATGGAGACCTACGTACAGGAGAGCCTCCAGCAGGGTTTTATCTGCCCTCTACGTCAACAGCCTCTTCAAGCTTATTTTTTGTTAAGAAGAAAGATGGGGGACTGCGCCCCTGCATTGATTATTGAGCACTGAACAAAGCCACAGTTAAGTTCAGCTATCCTTTACCCCTCATCCCAACCATCATCGAACAAATGCACAGGGCGCAGAACTTTACGAAACTGGACTTGACGAGCGCCTAAAATCTGGTGTGCATTCATGAAGGCAACGAATGGAAAACTGCCTTTTCCACGACCACGGGGCATTACGAGTATCTCGTAATGCCCTTTGGCCTGTCTAATGCTACTTCAGTCTTCCAGGCCTTTATTAACAAAGTGTTTCGGTACATGCTGGGATGGGGTGTAGTGGTTTATATAGACAACATTTTGGTCTATTCTGCTGACCGAGCCCAGCATGTCTTGTTAGTCAGGTCTGTGCTGGGAAGACTGTTAGAGCATAATCTATATGTTAAACAGGAGAAATGTTTGCTTTTCCAGCGGTCCGTGTCCTTTTTGGGCTACCTCATATCCACAGAGGGAGTGGAGATGGAGGAGCAACGCGTCAGCGCAGTCAGGTCATGGCCCATCCTCAACTCCGTGAAAGCAGTCCAGTGATTCCTGGGGTTCGCCAACTATTTCCGGAGGTTCATCCGGGGCTTCAGCACGGTGGTCGCGCCTCTTACCTCCCTGTTGAGAGGAGGTCACCAGTGGCTTCATTGGGCGGCAGAGGCGGAGAGGGCGTTCGAGACGCTGAAGGCACGCTTCACCACTGCTCCCGTGCTGGCACATCCCGACCCCTCACTCCCCTTCATCGTCGAGGTGGATGCCTCCGAAGTAGGAGTCGGGGCAGTGCTGTCCCAGCACACCGGAACCCCTCCAAAACTGCAGCCCTGTGCTTTCTACTACAAGCAGCTGAGCCCCACCCAGAGGAACTACAACATAGGGGACTGGGAACTCTTGGCGGTCAAGAAGGCTCTGACGGTGTGGAGGCACTTGCTGGAGGGGACCAAACACCCTTTCCTGGTGTGAACGGACCACCGCAACCTGGAGTACATCAGGGCAGCGAAGAGGCTAAACCCGAGACAGGCCAGGTGGGCTCTATTCTTCGCCAGGTTCCAATTCATGCTTTCCTATAGGCCAGGCTCGGAGAACGTGAAGGCGGATGCCCTGTCTCGCCTCTATGATGCAGAGGAGAGGCAGGGAGAGGAGACCCCCATCGTCCCTCCGTTCAGTATCATCGCGCCAGTGGTGTGGGACGTGGACTCCGACATACGACAGGCCCTGCGTACATAACCTGCACAGTGCCCGGAGAACCACGCCTATGTGCCCACGGGTGTGTGGGACCTCCTCATTTCCTGGGCGCACACGCCGCTTGTGTCGGGTCATCCTGGGATAGGCCGTACCATCGCCTGCCTGACTGAGAAGTACTGGTGGCCCACCTTGGCTAGGGACGTCCGGGTTTACGTCTCTTCCTGCTCCATCTATGTCCAGTCTAAGACACCCAGACACCTCCCTTATAGAAATCTCCTTCCCCTGCCAGTTCCACAACGACCCTGGTCTCACCTCTCGTGGACTTTGTCACTGACCTTCCCCCTCCCAGGGGAACACCACCATTCTCGTCGTTGTGGACCGGTTTTCCAAAAAAAACGATGACGTATTCCTGAACCTGTCTTCTATCAGTATACAACGTGACAATATCTGCAAAGTAGTTAAAACGCTGTCAGTTCCACTGATCTGTGACAATGCACATGTGACAATGCTGATTTTCTCATCGATTAAACATTTGATGTCAATACAGTTTTCTGTTCCCAAAACTAGAATATGTTACAAACAGACTAAGTTGTGTAGACTTTACCCTTTGCCAAAGTTTTTTGAAATTGTGTTGTTTAGAAGTGCAAGGGCAAATTGAGTTATTGCCCACGGAAATAGTAGGCATTCCCTAACGGAAATATGCTAATTTAGTTTGTTATAAAAATCGTTGGTGTTAGCATGCACTTTTACAGCTAGGTAAGACTAAACTATAGAAAGCATGATGATAGGAACTACTATAGGGTAATGTAGTGTATAATGCTAAATTGTCATACATTCTTATTCTCTACCACAGATTTCCACAAGGTCTCAGACTCCAGGATGGGAAAATGCTTCTAAGAAAGAAACAGATGAAGACAGAAACAGATTATTGATTTCCATTGCTACTGTAATGTTAAAAAGGGGAGTAAAAGACAATCTCATTCTTCTAAATGACCTATCTAGGCTACTCACCATTCTATAGGCTACAGATTTGAGTCACCACTAGAATAGTTATTTTTAGTTTATGTCTTTGTTTAATTTAATGAGTCAAATTATTAATCTAACAATAAATATCCTAATTATTTTGTAAGAAATGCAAGGTCTTTTTACATGTTGCAATAAAGTTGACTAAATTAGAAGTACATCTATTGTTTGTAGGTATTTTCACTTGGTAATGAGTAGTAGGCCAAAGTAATTATATACTGTAGAAATAGCTATATCCTGTGTAACACCTAGTAATTACATTGTACTTATGCAGATATTACATGTACTCTGGTGTACTAGTGTGTTTATTTTTCACTTGGATGACTCTTTCAGAAGCTGACGATTAGGTTGTCAGGATGGGCAATGTACTTTGTAGGTACACTATAATTACAAGTAAATACCCCTCAAGATACACTTCATTTTAACTAGCTAAATCATGTGTCACAACTAGTAATTACATTGTACTTAGGCTTTGAAATAGTGTCTTCTTCCTCATCTGGAATAACTCGTATTAGTTCTGTTTTCGTAAGCTCAACCAATTTAACCCATATGGTATGCATTATTTTGGGGGCAAGTGCTAGCAACAACATTGACTGGAGATATACACTGAACAAAAATATAAAAGCAACATGCAACAATTTCAAAGACTTTACTGAGTTACAGTTCATATAAAGAAATCAGTCAATTGAAATAAATTCATTAGGCCCTAATCTATGGATTTCACATGACTTGGGAATACAGATATGCATCTGTTGGTCACAGATACCTTTAAAAAAAGGTAGGGGCCGTGGATCAGAAAACCAGTCAGTATCTGGTGTGGAGCACATCTCCTTCGCATAGAGTTGATCAGGCTATTGATTGTGGCCTGTGGAATGTTGCCTACTCCTCTTTAATGACTGTGCGAAGTTGCTGGATATTGGCGGGAACTGGAACACATGTTGATCCAGAGCATCCTAAACGTGTTCAATGGGTGACATGTCTGCTGAGTATAAAGGCCATGGAAGAACTGGTACATTTTCAGCTTCCAGGAATTGTGTACAGGTCCTTGCAACATGGGGCTGCGCCTTTTCATGCTGAAACATGAGACGTTGGCGGCGGATGAATGGCACGACAATGGGCCTCAGGATCTTGTCACGCTATCTCTGTGCATTCAAATGGCCATCGATAAAATGCAATTGTGTTCGTTGTCCATAGTTTATGCCTGCCCATACCATAACCCCACTGCAACCATAGGGCACTCTGTTCACAACATTGAAATCAGCAAACTTCTTGCCCACACGACGCCATCTGCCCGGTACAGTTGAAACCGGGATTCATCCGGGATTCTTCTCCAGCGAAGGTGAGCATTTGCCCACTGAATTCGGTTATGACGCCGAACTGAAGTCAGGTCAAGACCCTGGTGAGGATGACGAGCATGCAGATGAGCTTCCCTGAGACGGTTTCTGACAGTTTGTGCAGAAATTCTCTGGTTGACATTCCTACAGTCAGCATGCCAATTGCACATGCCCTCAAAACTTGAGACATCTGTGGCATTGTGTTGTGTGACAAAACTGCACATTTTATAGTGGCCTTTTATTGTCCCCAGCACAAGGTGCACCTGTGTAATGATCATACTGTTTAATCAGCTTCTTGATTTACCACACCTGTCAGGTGGATGGATTAACTTGACAAAGGATAAATTATCACTAACAGGGATTTAAATCAATTTGTGCACAACATTTGAGAGAAATAAGCTTTTTGTGTGTATGGAACATTTCTGGGATCTTTAATTTCAGCTCATGAAACATAGACCAACTCTTTACATGTTGCGTTTATATTTTTGTTCAGTATATTTTGAACAGTGCACATTCATGGGTAAGTAATTAGATCCGATTGAGTATAGGCTATAATCTCTCAGACACGCAACGCATCCACAAGGGTTCCCAACCTTTGTCACAGTTGTTAATGAATCGGATGCAGCTGAGAAGAAGTTGGTGAATTTAGTGGAAACCTGCCCATTTGTAACAAGCACGGTAAACAAGAATTTGTTGTTACACTTCTGTAATTACAGACCACAATTACTACCAGTGGCATGTTGTTATTACACTGTAACTATGAGTTGTTACCGTTAACTACAATACTTGTTACAGTGTAATTACACATGTAATTACACTGTAACAAGGACCCCTTAAATGGAAGTGTTACCAGATATCTTTTTCATTAGATTTATGAGAAGACGTGGTAATAAATATTGATTTAGTATGGCTGTACATGTTCACTTTAGTATGCGGTTCATGCCCTGAGTATCTCAAGGGCCAACTCAAATGTTAAAAGTGTGATTCAGCAGTAGCTGTTCAGGTGAGTCAAGCAATAAAAACAGTCTGTCATCAGAATGTCTTTCTAGCGGTACAGTAGGTTTTAGTGTGGTGTACCTTCACAATAGGTAGTGAAAGGAGTAATACGTAGCGCCAGCATGTGGTATCCAAGGCTGAGTTTTGGGTTCCACCTTTGTGCCAGCTGCTGTGGCTGTAATAATAAAGCACTACAATACGTCCTGCCCGCTGCCCGCATGGGGAATCAGTAGCAGTGATTTGAAATAAAACTTAACAACCAATCAGAAATAGCAAACTCCCCAGGACAAGCCTTGCTGTGCTCCACTCACAGTCTTTGTTCATAGCTAATGAGCTATGGTTATTTAGAAACACATGTTTTTTCCATAAGATTTAATGATTTCCTAATATAGTGACTTGCAGCATACACAGCAATTATATTCCTATAATGATGGCCATTATAGAGGACCTTTCTCTGGATATTGTATGATGTTGGCAAAGTCTAACACCAGGCTTGGTATGGCACGGCCTCCCATAATGAGAGCACAGCAGCCATGTTGTAGTCCTAGTCCATGGACTACTGTTGCACGTTTATTTGGTAGATTTGCTACTGTTTACTATGGTTTACAATGTGGACAGTCTTCAGTCACAATAGTCTTGGGTGTTAGACCATAAAGCACATATCTGATTAGTGAGATATCAGTCCAATAGGTTCAACTCTACACACAATTTAAGGTGAATTACCAAACCGACAAGTTTGGATGAAGATAAACTTTTAATGGAAGTTAATTTAATCTAATATTGGTTCAGAATTCCTCTCAGGGCCTCTGGGGTATGAAATATGATTATGGAAACACACCAAGATGTGAAAACGTTGGACATGTGAGAGGAGAATCCCAAAAATGAAAGCGAGAGAGGGGCTAAGTTGATTAGACGATTGGACAGGGGGTGTGTGGTACGAGTGCTGGCAGTGCCTCGGTCCAGAAGGGCTGCTGGCCACGTGCCGATCAGGACTTGTGACTGAGGGGACTATCAAAGGTAAGGACTGTGGCCGGGTCGTGATACAAAGAGGCCACTGAGCAGTCGCCCTTTTCATTTCATGACATACATCCATGCCCTTCTGCTGCTGATTCAATTACAACTAATCACTCAATTAAAATCACATGCAGGGGCAAGTAAGTAACCTTTTTTTCTAGAGCCTCAGCCTCAGCCACCCCAAAATGTCTGGTGAAGAGAATTTCTAAATAACATGGCAGAACAGGCCCATTATCCCATTTTTAGCACCTTTAAACAACCAGCCATTAAATGGGCCACTTGTTAGTGAAAGACATTCATCTGAGGACATACTGTATATTCAGAGGTTCACTTAGGACAGTTTTTCTTTACAGTGGACACAACTTTTTGTAGTTTTCTCCATGCTATATGAACACCAATATTAAAGTTATATAAATTCTTCTTACAGTGGACCAATCATCATTCCCCTAAATTACATGTTTTAATGTCTACCTCTTTTTTCTATTCCTTAGGTTTATTTCCCAGGCTACTTAGAGCCAGTGATTCTCCCTCCTCTCCGTTCTGCTCCCTACAGCACTAGCTGCACGGCTTTGGTGAGGCCTATAGCACACACAGAAGGGAGAGATTGCTTGCAGAGGAAGATGTGAAGAAGAGGAAATAGGGTCTGGCATGTTGACTCAGGAGTAGGCCCCTCAGGACCCCTCAACGGACAGCTATTAAAGTTTAATTGCTAGCCTCGCCTATCATGGAAGTCCTCAGAGCTCTGTAGGGGTAAATTGCTGAGCTACTGGGGAAGGAAGGCCATTTGTTGAATAAGGCCCAGTCATGGTTTAGGTAGGCGATGTCTGCCCAGCTAACAACAAATGCTCTCAGAACTTTAGAGAACATTCCCTTATGAGTCTCATTAGGTCATTACCTAACGTTTTCATAAGAATGTTCCAGTGATGTGCAAGGACTGTTTTCAAGACCATTCCCTTAATGTCAAACAGAACTTACCCAGAACGTGATTACCATGTTCTCAGAATATTCAATATTAATGTTGTAGACACATTTCAGGGAACTCAGTGCTGCATCACTACTACATCTACAACATACCATGATGTTACTGTAGGTTACAGTGTATGGTATAGTGAGAAAAAAACCACAATGGATTTTAGGGAAGATTGTGGCCAGACCAATTTCCTCTTTCCCTCACAGGAAAAATAAGTATCTGAGCATTGTTTTTTGCATAATTCACTTTGATGGGCGGATACTTGTCTCCATCCCTCGCTCTCTTTTGTATCTGCAGATTACAAAGGGACTGTTTCCAGCGCCACACAGGCTACCAGGAGGAGACTATCAAAGGGAAGGAATGGGCTTTCAAGTCAGGACCCTTCGATTGTATTACAGATTGGTTCCAGGTGAGGCAGCTTTGGTAAACTCAGCCAGAGGAAAATTGCCCTCCGTGGATTGCCGGCGAGAGGCAGGGAGGCTTCACGGTTGGCATAGCATTCCAGAATTCCAAAACTACACACGAAGGGATGAACGCCGGGCTTCAAAAATCTTGTTGTGGTTGATTGCAGTTACATTAAAAGCTAAGGCAGAGAAAGGGGTACACAGGGTGTCTGGCTATTTCAAAATATGATGTTGGAATAGCTGGATAGTATGGTCATGCACAGACTTCAACTGCCGCCATAATGGTCAAATTATCCCTTTGATTCCCTCAGAAAATAAGTCCAGGATTTATCTTTCAAACTGAGAAATTCTCCAGCTCCTCTTTGGTGTTAACTTGATTTTGTAAATTAGAGGTTCATCTTCATTTCCATCTCATTCACACATCATGACAGGAATCTCTGCCTGCAGCACTCCTGACTGCTGAGAATCTTGCAGCTTTTACTAAAGAGAATACCAATCCTAATGACTAAGACTGACCTCCGGTTGTGTCTTGGTTAATCTGATAACAGCTAGTTTTGAGGCTTGATATGAATGGTATGAATGACACTGCCAAATCACAAACGTGGCCATTGTTCCTGTTTTTCTTTGTGCAGATTGGATTCATTGTGTTATAACAGTGACAGAGAGGAAATTCCTTGGTACGTGAAATAGAGGCAGAAAAGGAAGGTTTGGTGCAGCACAGGTGCATACGGAACGTCTATCTTTGATATACCTGTTGACAATGGAGCAGAACCTCACCTTGAGGGTAACCCAGCCAGCCTTAACTCCCTCCCTCACTGGTGTTACTGTATCTCTGCTGTAATGGATACCCTGTCTGTCATCATCTTCTTTCAATAGACCCGTGCCCACTGCCCATGTTGCCAGATCTCAGAGCCAAGCCCGTCTGTTCAGTTAAACGCATCATAAACCAGTCCTCAGGGAAACACTAAACAGATCTTGGATTGTTGTACATGTATGTAGAGCTGGTTGTCCTGGACTCCCGCTGCACGCAGCAGTGTCAGCTCTGATCTAAAGCAGGCTGCGTGTGGAAAGGCCAATTAGGCAGAGTGTTCTGAGGACCGCGTGGGCGTGCCAGGCCTTGCCATGCTACATCACTCACCTGCCCCGACAAATTGTCCCAGACACTGCAACATCTGCTCATGTTTTTGAACTGGGCGGATAAAAAAAAATCATCCTTAATTAGGTGTTATTCTTTGTTGTCAAGGTTTTTTGAAGCAGAGCACAAATGAAAAGAGTAATCTATTTTGGTTTTGCAACACGCTATACAACAAAGGTACAAATCAAATGTCCACTGCCAGCATCCTTTAAAGTGCCCCAGTCTGGATTTCCTCTGTGTTATTTTTACATTTTAGTCATTTAGCAGATGCTCTTATCCAGAGTAACTTACAGTTAGTGAGTACATACATTTTCATACTTTTTCATACTGGCCCCCTGTGGGAATCAAACCCACAACCCTGGCGTTGCAAACGCCATGCTCTACCAACTGACCTACACGGGACCTATTTCTGTCAGATCTTAATTCATCAAATGTTCCCCGTTTTGAAAGAACATACTGTATGTCCTAGCTGTGAGTCAATCATCAACGTTCTATTTCCAAACAGCATCAGATAGCAGAGTTAGTAAGGCAGTGGACCAGGTTGAGTGAGGAGGCCAGGTTATTGACGTGGGAAAAATTTAATCTTGTAATGGTTCACCAATTCCCCACTGATTAAGTTTACACTGAGAGGAAATATTGTTTCCACCTTTGCAGAGGGCTGAGCTCAACAACAAAGAGTATTTGGTGGATATCAGTGCAGACTACAATTACTCCACCCTCCTCCTAGGCACAGAGAGCAAATAATCTGTTATTCCACTGTTGTTTGGAAGGATTGCAGAGGGATTGGTCCTGTAATGAAAAGAAAATAGAGGCGATGTTCCCATGACAGATATGGTAAACCGAATCGAGACGGGCCGCACCGTTGGCTCTGAGTTCACACCTCTGGTCCCGGAGCACCCCCCTTAACCCCCATCCCCCAACCCTCACTGACTCACCCTTTCCAAAGAACCTGATCCGGCCTGGAGGCCCATGAGGTCACGTCCTGGTGAGGATTTGTTTGATTTCTCTAATCACTGCTCCAGCTCTGCTTGTCTTTGTTTGCTTTGTAGAACAAGCAGTAAACACACATGCTTAAGATGGTTGAATGGCACACAGACAGAGAGAGCAGAGGACAACTGCTGGACGACGGCGAGCTCTTGATTACATTTAAGGTCATGGTAATTACTTTGTCATGTGCCTGTCCTGAAGTACTCTGACTGTGCCAATGGTATGTAAAAAATATGGCGTGGGCATTGCAATTGATTCAAAACAGATTGACATGAAAATATACTGGTCATACGTCACACACAGTGTGAATCCTAAGACATTCCTAAGTAAACAGCAGTATTTGCATCATCAAACAGAGTGCCACTCCATATGTTAACTTAGAGATCAGCTCAGCTAGGTGGATATCCAGCCTCCTCTTGTAAACAGAGGTTTGTTTCTGTTGGACCCGAACTCCCTCTCTGGTGGTAGGGGGTCAGAGGGGTCAGCCCTGATTGGACTAAACGCCAGGCCCACTTGCCAAGCCAAAAGGCAATGTGGGAGCTTCAAGACTGAGTGGAACACTCTGGCCATGTCTCACAGGGGGAAGAGGTGGGGGGTGGGGAAAACTGGACCCCTGAGGAGAGAGACCCACAGGGTGGGAGGACGCTGCTGTGAATGAAAACCAGGAGAGGGAGGAAGTGCAGTGTTTACGCTGCTCATGGTCTCCTCTCTTCACTGTCAGGGGGAAACAAGCCCTGCTGGCGGTAGGTAGAGCCTGCCTGGCCTGGCCTTACTCCACTAACAGGAGAACCTGCAGGGCCAGAACCCTGCTGCCTGTTGCTATGTTTAGGCTTTGCTCTCCCCCTCTCGTCAGGACCCCAGCTGCCTACCCTCTGAACTCCCTGCTGCTCCATGATTTGGTGGGAAAAGGAAGGAGATGATATGGGATTGATATGGATTTGTTTCTGACGACAGGTTCGTCCTGATTCATAAGTCAAAATTTTAACAGAGACATGTTGATTCTTCAATAAGAAAAAGTGACTTAGTATAGGATTTAGTGCCAAAAGGCGTTTTCTGCCTAGGCTGATCTGTAAACTGTAAGTGGTTGGAATTAGCACAACCAAATGTAATGCAACTCTCTGCAGAGTACACACCATCATAACTTTGTCATAATAATCCACTGTCCAAAAATCTCTCCCGTAGAGTTCGGAGGCAGAGTTATAGTTGTTTATTGTTTGGTACTGTGTGTTGTCATTGTTAGATCATGGCGTAAACTGTAATTGTCTTTTCTCAAATCTCATTTGCTCCGTTTCCAGATAACCATCAGTTTTACCATATTTAAAAAAAAGCATTTGTTTGTGTGGAGTAACAGTCTTCATTTATTGAGTCTTTGGCTCTTAAAGGGAAATCTAATTTATGTTACAATGACACGCTGTCGGTATTTTTTGTTTTGACTGCTTTAGGTCAGGTGATAATTACAGTGTTATATTACATTAGATTAGAGGAAAAACAAGATACTGAAAGAAACTATGTGATTAATATAATATCACTGCATACTGGTGGTCTGCAGTCATTGTCTTTTGGCATTAAAAATGTAGACTGGTCTACATATAGACTGATATGCTCAATTTGAGAATTTCTGATAAGATAAACCAACAGGAATCAAAGCTGCGGATGCGGCCCTTGTGGGTGAAATCAATTGAGAGGTACACAATTTGCCTAATGCACAATTCAATGCCTTGTTTTCCTATTTTACCTGACATGAGGCCATTCTCCCACAATGAATGCACAGTCACACCACCACTACCAGGTCTGGAACCGAACTATAACTACATAATGAACCATCTGGTCTCTGATGTTGGACTACAACATTGCACACAAACACAGACACACACGCAACACCGCAAGGGCCTGCACACTGTCTCCAATCACACATATACACGCAAGTACATGTACACACACTCTCTTACACTCCCTGACACGCACACACACACGCACACACACATGCGCGAGCACACACACACACAGGCCTGTTGATGTGCGTGAAACACGTAGGTGGATCTCTGCAGTGCGTCTTTATGAGCTTTGAACTGCACATAGTGTGTTTTGAAGGCTCCTTTCAGGGTCTTTGATTGGACGCCGCCCGCCCATTGCGTGCCAGGAAGTGTTTCTGATATGGAGTCTGTATGCTCCACAGACTTCCTGGTACTGACGCATGCCCATGGTGTAATGTCAAACCCTACCTTGTCTTAACGGCTCCTCAGCCTCAATCTAAACCCTGACCCCAGATCATCCACAGAGCCCCACCACGTCAGCCTTTCAACCCCATAACCATGCCCATTCTGAAGGCCCGACGAGGCACACACACACACACACACACACACACACCGACTGGGGCCTGCTGGGCCGAGGGGGTCAGCCAGCGCCTCACGTCAGCCCTAAAGAAACAGGAAAGAGAGAGAGTGGCTCATGTTATTCAGAATAGCAACCAAAGTTAATTAAATTAAGCCTGTCTCTGTTCCTGAAGTCTCCTTCTGAGGAAATGCTGACAGGTTCCAGAGCCCTGGTCCAGTCCGACCAGACTGCAGAGAGACACCGCAGAGGACTTGGGAGTTCTGGGACACACAGGAGTCACAATAGACCCTTCTCCTCAGGAAAGTACACCAGACATCAGCATGTGTGTTCAGCTGTGAGCATGCTAGTCAGAAATGCTCACGCACACCGTATGGTCCAAATCTGTGCACGCTTGTTAGAGATGCTCATGCACATGAAAGCATCCTGCACGGTGCATTCTTTTTGGGGCGCAGTCATATAGCTAATTTTGTCTATGATCTATAATTGTGTATCCTGTGTTTCTCATAACCATTCCACTCCCATAGGTTCAGTCATACTCTGTTTTTCAGAGCAGGCCTTTCTCCTCCTCTGTCCCTATGATTTATGTGGAGCATATGTGTTTTATCTGTGATACAGTGTGATGTAGGCTCTCTTTTTCAATCATCCTCTCCCAGCCCCTCTTTTTCTCTCTCACTTGCTATTTTTCACCTTCTGTATGCCAAGATGTTCCCTGGAGAAAGCAGTAGTTCTTGATCGCATGAATATTGTTACTTCCTATCTTAGGCAGAGACAGTGCAAGAGTGTAAAATGTTTAATGGTCTCTCATCCTAGTTAAAAACTAATGGTCAATCCTTTTTATTTTGCTGCATATCTATCCAGTGAGCTGACATCTGCTACAGAGCTCATGGACTGATACCATCAACAGGAATGAGGATACATCCAAACATGTTTCTCGTTTCACTCGTTTGGATGAAATGTCAATTTCTGTTATCTGCAAATTGTTTTGTTTTTCCAAAATGGATAGATTTCACCCGAGGTAACAGTGGAAGTCTAAAACCCTCCATAAAGCTAGAACACAAACACCGGCCTGAAGCGGAGGCTCTTTGGCTCCAAGTTTGGGTTTAGATTTCCATCTGAATGGATTAAAATCTGAATTTCAAGTAAACATGACAGAGTCCATCTGCTTTAATGTAAAAATGAGAGAGTTCTGATGACAACAGCAGAATGTTTTAAAGAAATGCACAGCTAGGTATTTCAGGTCAACTCCTCGCTGTCTTCTCTCTTCTCCTCCTGTTGTGATCTGGTTGAGACCCTCTTTGTGTGGCCCAGGGGGGTTCATTGGCAGAGCACACAGAAATATCACAGAGTGCTTTGATGCTGATTTCAAATGAGACCTAAAGTGAAGCACACACAACGTGTAGTCCAACATTGAGCGTAGTAGGTCACAGACTTCCATTCTACTATGTGACCCCTCCATGTGTGTCGAGGCTTGGATCTGAGATGGGAGAGCAGTGCAGTTGGATCACAGTGGGTGAGCTCAGATTTAGTAGGAGACAGAGTCACACCCCTGGATGGAGTCAATCACCCCCAGGGGAAAGTATGAGATCCAGCACAGTGTGAGATCCAACCCCGCCTCTCAGCTCGTAGGACAGGAGGAAACGAGAGGAGGAGAGAACCAAAGATCCAGTACCCATTGGGACCCCTTTCTAATAATTGCTGATCCCTATTTTCTGCCTAGTTTGTTCTACTGGTAGTATACAAGTAGTGGTAATAGGAGCATCATTTTATGTTGTGTATGATCTCTTCAAGGGACACAGGTTTGAAAGGCCATCTGAAAAGAACACTGTCTCATAAAGAAGAATGGTAGGAGACAAGGGAGTGTGCTACACACCTCTTTTCTATCTTCAGGGAATGAAGAGGGTTGAGGGATTTCATGCACAGTGACTGAACAGTACCAGAACCAGAAGTGCTCTAGTCTAGAACATATGGTGATGCTTTAAATAGGAGATAGAGTTATGGCCTAAAACATGACACAGACTAGAATGGATTGGTGGGGAGGTGCATCATGGGATGGCTTTGTATTTGTTGCCCAACTGTAACACAGACACACACATGTGCACGCACACACAAAAACTGGTTAAATTGGGAATAACCCTAACCCTAGCTTCATGTCCACATCCCGGTTCAACCCTAACCCTATCCTCAACCACAAACCAAACCCTTGCTTCATGTCCACATTCTGGTACAACCCTAACCTCAACCACAACCCTAGCTTCATGTCCACATCCCGGTTCAACCCTAACCCTATCCTCAACCACAATCCTAACCCTAGTTTCATGTCCACATCCCGGTTCAACCCTAACCCTAGCCCCAACTACAACCCTAACGCTAGTTTCATGTCCACATCCCGGTTCAACCCTAACCCTAGCCACAACCACAATCCTAACCCTAGTTTCATGTCCACATCCCGGTTCACCCTAACCCTAACCCTAGCCCCAACCACAACCCTAATGCTAGTTTCATGTCCACATCCCGGTTCAACCCTAACCATAACGTTAGTTTCATGTCCACACCCCGGTTCAACCCTAGCCCCAACCTTGGTTTATGATACTTTCTTTATTAGTTTTAGTTGTAATTTTTACCCCCTTTTTCTCCCCAATTTCGTGATTACGAACTTGTCTCATCGCTGCAACTCCCAAACGGTTTCGGGAGAGGCGAAGGTCGAGTCATGCGTCCTCCGAAACATGACCCGCCAAGCCGCGCTTCTTAACACCCGCTGCTTAACCCGGAAGCCAGCTGCACCAATGTGTCAGAGGAAACACTGTTCAACTGATGACCGAAGTCAACCTGCGGGCACCCGGCCTGCCACAAGCAGTCGCTAGAGCGCGATGAGCCAAGTAAAGCCCCCCCGGCCAAACCCTCCCCTAACCCGGATGACGCTGGGCTAATTGTGCGCCGCCCTATGGGACTTCCGGTCACGGCCAGTTGTGACACAGCCTGGGATCGAACCCCAGGCTGTAGTGAAGATGCAACACTGCGATGCAGTGCCTTAGACCGCTGTGCCACTCGGGAGGCCAGTTTATGACACTTTCATTCTTCTTTTTATTCTCCTTTTCTCTTTGACCCAGGGTGCAGGAGCCCTGCTCCAGGTAGCTCCAGTTCAATTTAACCTCTGCCGCTACAGTACATACTGTACATGCATGCACATTTGCGCTCACAGTATTGCGCTAGCATACACAAACCTTTCAGACCAAAACAACATCTTTATAAAAGGCAGCATGTAGCCTAGCAGTTAGAGCATTGGGCCAGTAACCGAAAGGTTGCTGTTTCGAATACCTGAGCCGACAAGGTGAAAAATCTGTCGATGTGCCCTTGTGCAAGGCACTTAACCCTAATTTGCTCCAGGTGCGCCGTACTACTATGGCTGACCCTGTAAAACAACACATTTGTGTATCTGGTGTATGTGACAATAAAACATCATTACTTTATTTTATCAGAATAGTCACAAAACCCTGTTTTCTGTGTATGTTTTACATTTCCATCCTTAAAATGCTAATAGACAAATGTTAAAATATGACAAGAAAATGATTATGTAGTATGATTTTCAGTAGCTATTTTGGGTATATGAGTTGTAGTATATTAAATGTTTTCCCCTGGAAGTGTAACTGGACTTGGAGAGGGATTAATGATGAGTGACAGATGAGATTCAAAGCCAGTCTCTGAGCCGGTCACATGACTGTGAACCTCAGTCAGGTTCCTGCCCCTGGGCAGGCATCCCAGGAGTTCCCATGATGCCCTCTGGGCCTGGCTCAGTTTGATGGCAGCGCCAGGCCTGCTCTTGTTTCACCCTGCCAGATAAGATCGGCGCGTGTGGATTCCTCAGCTCGCTGACCAACGCAGGTTACCGTTGACCCCTTGGAGCAGCAATAATGAAATAATGCCCCAGGTTTTGGGGTTCAAGAGCCAAACTCAGTCACGCAACACTAGAACAGGAAGCCAGGGTCAAAGTTTGGCACTTCCTCTCCTGTTGGTATGATTTAACTGATTTTACAGTCCTCTAAACTTCTTTGCTTACAGCAATGCTGTAATTCTACATTCGAAAAAGAGTCTCTCCTAAGTGTAGAGAGAATCAATCCAGGCCATCTCGCTTCTCTCTCTCTCTCTCTCTCTCTCTCTCCCTCTCTTGATAAGTGTTGTAATGTATCTGTGCAGGGCCTGCTTGGGCCTCACAAGCAGAGGAGTCTGCTTTGTGTCGGCTGAGAGAGAGAGGGGGAGAGAGCGAGAGAGAGAGAGAGAATATGGGCCCCACCAATTCTGGGTCTCTACTAGAGACTAGAGACTCTCTAGTCAAGAGTACACTAGGGCCCTCAGCTACTCAGCCTGGAGAGGCCTGCTGAGGAACAATGGAGGAGAAGAGGAGAGGATTAGAGGGGCATCTCACAGAGCTCTTCTCATCTTTTCATTTCTCTCTTAATTAACTTGCTACTTACTCCCTGTTGTCTGGGGAATATCTGGTTCTTTACTGAGAGGAGGATTTGTGTGCGTGTGAACAACACATAAAAAAACTAGGGATACCATCTCTGACACTCAGCATCAGAGAGCATTCGCATTAGGAACATGTTGAAAAGCTGTGTGCTAATTTCACCCGCAAAGAGCATGTGCTGTGGTTCAGAAAGGGCCTCAGTTATCCATGTGCCTCATAATGAAACACTCTTCCTTTAATGTCACCCATATCTCTTTTACTTTAGGGAGGGCATTCTCTGAGTGTCTCTTGGGTGCCTCACTGGGTGCTGTGTTCATATCAGATATTACATTAAACTAATTATGTAATTCCCATTCACATCTTCACAACTTTCACAACTTTACCCCAAGAGTAGTGGTTGAACTACAGTATACAAGGTATGGTGAATAGAAGTTCAACATCTTATATCAACATATTTTAATAAAATGGTAAATAAATCAGCTGTGGCAGCAGAGGTTATTGTAGTCAGCTATGGGACTCTGTGGGGTCTCCTTTAGGGTGATGCTGAGGGACCTGCAATGCTGGGGAGAGAAAGTCAGCTAACCCTACAAGCCAATGGGAAGCATACATACCCCCAAACTACAAGAGACGGACACACCCTGCTTATAGGGAGATATAGGACAGATCTCATACAAGGCAGCTGGTGAACAGAACAGACCCCCCCAACCCGCTGCCTCCCATTCCCCCCATCAATAGAGGAGGAGATCAGGCCTCCACTCTCACATCACTCCTTGGGAAAGGAATATTTCTCTTTTTGATTTCAATCTTGGCACCAAATGCTGCTCCTAGCATCCCCCATATGGGCAGGCATCCCTGGATCCTCATAAAGACAGACACACAGGGCGAGGGGGAGACACAGAGATAAAGAGAGTGAAAGAGAGAGTTAGCTAGAGGGAGGGTCTGTGTGGAGGCCGACCACAGGCCCCTGTCCCAGCCTGCACATGGATGGATGTGTACCCTGATGGATGTCTGTGGTAATTACGAGCTGGGATTATCCTGCCCACCCCGCGGCTGGACGCCATATCATCCCTGAGCGGTGCACGTGGCAGACAGACCAGGGGACCACAGGCTCACTGAGCATCAGTCTGCTGCCTGGCTAGTAGTAAACACACTCCTATGAACTCACCATGTTATGACTGGCCAGTGGTTTCAGCTGGCCACTCTCTGTGGGATAAGAGACTCTTATAGCCTCTTTAAAAACATCCAAACTACCAGAGCCTTTGCTGGTTTGGTCTTGTAACTTCTGCAATCCAGGACATGATTGATTTGGATTTTAAATCTAAAGATAGGGAATACATCATCTTGAGCTCTGATCCTAAAAACTGATTAAAGCATGGAATTGTAGCAATCCTGAACCAGCCCCCAACCAAAACCTCACTGTATTTGCATGATGGTGCATAAAATGGGCCTTATATAATAATGATAACGGTGGGTAGTTACGACCGTGGACTTTGTTTGTAATCTCTCTCTGCGGCACATATGGTCCATGAATTATTAATGTAGCTTGACTAATTTAAGGGAGACTCTTGGTGGAGTACACACGTCCCCGTGTGAGAGAGAGTTTGGGTTGAACAGTGTTTTAAATGAGCTACAGACTCCTGTGGGTTTGGAGATAAAGAGAGGGAAAGGGAATATAACTAATTATAAAATGATTCTAATCAAAGCTGCAAATTAATTCATATCATAGGAGGTACAAATAGAGACAACTGAGGATGACATAAATCAAATCAAATTGTATTTGTCACATGCGGCGAATACAACGGGTGTAGACTTTACCGTGAAATGCTTACTTACAAGCCCTTACCAACGGTGCAGAGTAAAATAAATAATTGTAACCCAGGAGGAAAACAATACACAAGAATTAAGCTATATACAGGGAGTACCAGTACCAGTACCAGTACCAGTACCAGTACCATATCATTGTGCAGGGGTACCAGGTATTTGAAGTAGATATGTACATAAAGGCAGGGTAAAGGTACTAGGCATCAGGATAGATAATAATACTAGTCAAATAAAGAACAGAGTGGGAGCAGCATTTGATGAGTGTGAAAGTGTTTCAGTGTATGTGTGTGTGCGCGTGTGTGCGTGTATGTGTGTGTGTGGTGTCAGTATGCGTGTGTATGTAGTGTATGTGAATGGGTTTGTGTGAGAGTGTCACTGTAGTGTGTGTGAGTGAGTCTACATATAGTGTATATATAGTCTTGTGAGTGTGCATAGAGTCAGTGCAAGATAGGGTCAGTGCAGATAGTCCAGGTAACCATTTAATTAACTATTTAGCAGTCATGGCTATTTAGCGGTCTTATGACTTGGGGGAAGAAGCTGTCTCAGAGCCTGTTGGTCAGAGAGCCGATGCTTCGGTACCATTTGCCGGATGGTAGCAGATGAACAGTCTATTGCTTGGGTGGCTGAAGTCTTAGGCAATTGTTCTGGCCTTCCTCTGACACCGCCTAATATAGTGTACTGGACCGTCCACACCACCCTCTGTAGCGCTTTGCGGTCGAGGGGGGTGCATTTGCCATACCAAGTGGTGATGCAGCCAGTCAAGATGCTCTCGATGGTGCAGCTGTAGAACTATGAGTGGAACCAGAGCGATTCATACGAGATGTAGGAAAGTGAAAATAATATGGAGAGCTGATATTGGAGAGAACCTGGAAAAAATGAAGGTGGAGACTAAAGGAGAGGTGAGGAGAGATACAGAGACATATTGTGAAAGGGAGAAGAGAAGAGAGGAGTAACCGGTGGGGCAGCTGTTGAATTCCTGCACCCGTCTAGGCTGCACTGAGAGTGGAGCTGGGCTGAAGTGTTTGTGGGGCCCCTGTGGTTTTTCAGCCAATAAATCCTCTGTACGTATTTAATCCAGTCAGAATGTGCAGCAGGAGAGGAGCGCTGAAGGATGTACGGCCATTACTCAGCGGCCCACATCAAAGAGAGGAGCTGGGGATCCATAAACCTCCACCTCCCCTGCCCCTGTCCCCGGCAGCCCAGGAGAGGGCCAGACACTGGGGATCACTGTTGAGGTGTGAAGAGGTCTGGTGCTCTGGAGGCCTGATAAGCTCCTTGTCCTTCACCAAATGATCCAAAGTGTTAGACATCCTACATTTGACCCTTCAGACAACCCTTCTCTGGCCATCTGATTCATCAACTAGGACTATGAGAGAAAGTAAGGCAAGAAAAAAAGTAGATAAGGGAATAGGTCAGATGTAGGCTTAATGATTTCCAATACAGTGTTTCCAAATACATCAGCACATGAGTAGAGTAACATTTGCTGTTACTGTGTACATTTAGTTGATCAGAGTGCATCATGTTCTCTGTAGCCTGTATTGGTATTCCTTTTCGGTTTCCCTTCATTTATTATTAAAAGTGAAAAGATTTGACAGAGGGCAATGCAAGTGCATCATAATATCCTCTAATGTGAAGAAGATGCTGTAAAGTGCATGTTGTTCTCTTCTTATAAACAAGTTCAACTCTGTGTCTATCCTCTCTTCTCTTTCCCTCCTCTTGTGTCTCTCACAAACTGTGCACTTTCGCTTCTCTCCTCCCAATCTGTGATATTAGCGCCATCTTCTGTCTATAGGAGCTATCAACAGGCGAATCTCCAATAGGTCAGTTTGTGTCTGACTTCAGACAAACACACTGGTCTAGTCCACTGTCTTTACCTCATTTTCCATGAGGCTCATCCATTGACTCTGTGTTCCACCCCTGTCCTGAATGGCTGCTGGTTAGTGATGGAGTCATGATGTAACAGACGTGACCTCTTAAATAAGCGCTGCTCTGTGTCTCAACAGGGTTCAGTTTCTCTCAGGCTCAGCCCTCTCCGGCTCCGGGAAAGACCTGCGATTGGAACCAGACGCCCTTCATGTCGTTTATTAGAGGTTTACATTCTGTTTATACTCTGGATGCTATGATGAAAACAGCAGTCTCTCGTGGCTTTCCATCTGAGACTTGATGAACTCCAGCGACAGAGGGTTTTATTTGGGGCAGACGTGTGTCAGGCCTGTGCACTTGTTCAATGGCCTGACTGAAGACAGGTGTCTCCAAGCGCTTTCAACAGGAGGGTAACACAGGGGTTCTGTGTTGTGGATTCATGGCCATATCCATTCACAACCGAGGGACTGGGTGGGTGTTGCCCTCTTAGGAGACAGCAAACTCTATGAGGGATAGGCAATAGGCAGTCGTTATGCTGAGTAACCATTTTGTATGCTAGAATGTATAATCAGACATGAGTTGCTCTGATGTGTATACCAAGCCATGTAACCCCCTGGTGCATGCATACATACAGAGCCATCATCATATCTAGGCAGAGACAGAATTCTGGAACCGTTCATTTTGTGGATGGAGCCAGTTCAGTACTCATTCTATTTTCATTCCTTCTTTCACTTCTTTCCTCCCTCTTTGCACACACAGAGGACATCATCCCTCTCTCATGTGGTCGTGATCCTTTCGCAAGCCAAACACTAACCATTTGTTTGTCTGTTAGCGCCGTTTCTCCAACTCCCTCAATTACGACAGACTTAAACATTTTCAGAGACCTCACATGCAAAACCGAAAACATGGCAGCCATGGATGCAATTATCTCTCTCAGCAGTGTTCCAGGAGAGAGAGAGAGAGAGAGAGAGAGAGAGAGAGAGAGAGAGAGAGCGAGAGCAAGGGCCGTGGTCGTTCACTCACTGGCTCAGAGAAAGACGAAGGATTACTAGAACTGGAGCCTGAGGAGGGGATGTCAGGTGGGGGCGGGGCTCTTTAGGAGCTGTCAGTGACACAGGGGTAAGGCCCTCAGATGGAGACGCTCCCATGACAGGCACAAGCATGGGAAAGGTAATGGGGAATGATTTGAGCTTCAACTTAATTCAACATAAAAGCTTTTTTAACCACAAGACAGACTCGATTCTCTTTTCAGATGTATTCTCTTTTTTTACGCCCATCCACAGCAGCCTCCATAAATAGCCTATCAAAGCACAGCTCAACAGTTGCGCAAGCGTTCAGTGTCAGGGGACAATATTCAGATCATCAATTCAGCTCTTATGGAAGGTTCTCAAGCATCTCTCAGGGCCCAGATGTGTTGGTAATGCCAGTTTGAAATTAACAGTCTCTTACTGATGCTCCTTAATCAAATTACAGTACATTTTCCCCTCAATATCAGGGGTGTAATTAGTTTTTCCCCATAAATTATTTGCTTTGGTCAATAAGGGGAGCAGATCTCACACAGACTCTCATATCTCTGGCCATCCATCTTAAAGATGAGACAGTAAGAAGATCTGTGCCAAACCAGACTAAATTGAAGAATAACAAACACATAAATTAACAAAAGACAGGAGACATACAGATGTTCCAAACCCCAGCGATGGGGAAGAGACAATAGCTACTTGTGTGTGGCGGCATGGTCTTCAGAACTACTTTACATTTGGGTATGTAATTGGTCACTGTTCATGTTTTGTCCAAGGCATAGATCACTGCAGCACCCCGACCTGGACAGACAGGTGTCTCAGCAGCATTGCTGTGTATCAAACCCTGATCCAAGATACAGAGAGGGAGATAGAAAGAAACTGAGGGGAGAGATACTTAATGGCATCACAAACCACCCACTATTTCTGGCATAGGCACATCGAGAGCTGTTTAACAACATGTGGGCTGCATTATTTGAACAGAAAATGATGGAAAACTGGTTGAATAAGAGTTTAATAACATGCAAAGAAAATCAAAACGATCTATGAAAATGTAGTTAAGCATTTGTTACTCTCTATTGGAAATCAAGGGCTGTCAATTTACAGTAAATCACCTCAATGTAATTTATTTAGAATGCTTAATGCATTTCTGTATAGCCAGAGTGGGAAAACTCATGGAATGGAATTAAAATGGGTAAATCTGGAATTAGATCACGGTCCCAGGGCTCAATTAGCCTGCCTGTTGTTTCTGACCTGAGCAGTAGTACATAATTGTCTCAACCTGCTGTCATAATCGCTATGGTGCCAGAGCAGCCATCATAGCGATTATGACAGCAGGTTGAGACAATTATGTACTACTGCTCAGGTCAGAAACGGCTAGTGTGGCTGTTCCATGAGGTAGGCAGACGTGGCTTCTGGGGTGGCTGATGATATTTGACAGCCTGAACCTCTCATCCTATGTAAGAGGGTTTTAAGACTACAGAAGCACACATGAAAGACTGCTGTCATCATCATGGAAACTTTTCAAAGGCATACAGTATGTAGGATGTGTGTGTGTGTGTGTGTGTGTGCTTGCAGATGTAGCCTATCATGTGGGTGAAGTGTATATGGGAATGAGTGCCTGTGAGGCTATCTATGAACATCTGTGTGCCTGTGTATTTGTGATTGTATGTGTGTGGTGGATTAGTTGCATGAGTGTGTATCACCATTGATGCTGTACTAGAAAGTACTTTGGTCATAAACATCACACTGCTTCTGACTGCAGGCACTGCCATTGTGCCACCCTTTACATTTAAAGAGTAATGCGGAATCAGTTTCAGACAGCAGAGAAATTCCTAATGGCCCTGGACTTTGTGGTCATTTGGGATATATGTTGAATTGAGACAGGAGTGCTTGATTATCCTGTTATGCCCTCTAGTAGTAGAAATTGGACATTTTCTGCAGTACCACTGGCAGCACTTCTACCATATAGTTTTCATCTTTGCTTATTCGGACAGCCCAGTAAATCACTGGGACCGAGCTCCCTACCACCCAGGACCTCTATATCAGGTGAAAACAGGATTTTAGACATTTTTGCACATTTATTAAAAATAAAAAACTGAAATACCTTATTTACATAAGTATTCAGACCCTCTGCTATGAGACTCAAAATTATGCTCAGGTGAATCCTGTTTCCATTGATCATCCTGGAGATGTTTCTACAACTTGATTGGAGTCCACCTGTGGTAAATTCAATTGATTGGATATGATTTGGAAAGGCACACACCTGTCTATATAAGGTCCCATAGCTGACAGTGCATGTCAGAGGAAAAACCAAGCCATGAGGTCGAAGGAATTGTCTGTAGAGCTCCAAGACAGGATTGTGTCGAGGCACAGATCTGGGGAAGGGTACCAAAAACGTTCTGCAGCATTGAAGGTCCCCAAGAACGCAGTGGCCTCCATCATTCTTAAATGGAAGAAGTTTGGAACTGCCAAGACTCTTCCTAGAGCTGGCCGCCCGGCCAAACTGAGCAATCGGGGGAGAAGGGCCTTGGTCAGGGAGGTGACCAAGAACCCAATGGTCACTCTGACAGAGCTCCAGAGTTCCTATGTGGAGATGGGAGAACCTTCCAGAAGGACAACCATCTCTGCAGCACTCCACCAATCAGGCCTTTATGGTAGAGTGGCCAGACGGAAGCCACTCCTCAGTAAAAGGCACGACCGCCTGCTTGGAGTTTGCCAAAAGGCACCTAAAGGACTCTCAGACCATGAGAAACAAGATTCTCTGGTCTGATGAAACCAAGATTGAACTCTTTGGCCTGAATGCCAAGCGTCACGTCTGGAGGAAACCTGGCACCATCCCTACGGTGAAGCATGGTGGTGGCAGCATCATGCTGTGGGGATGTTTTTCAGCGGCAGGGACTAGGAGACTAGTCAGGACCGAGGGAAAGATGAACGGAGCAAAGTACAGAGAGATCATTGACGAAAAACCTGCTACAGAGTGCTCAGGACCTCAGACTGGGGCAAAGGTTCACCTTCCAACAGGACAATGACCCTAAGCACACAGCCAAGACAACACAGGAGTGGCTTCGGGAAAAGTCTCTGAATATCCTTGAGTGGCCCAGCCAGAGCCCGGACTCGAACTCGATCGAACATCTCTGGAGAGACCTGAAAATAGCTGCGCAGCGACGTTCCCCATACAACCTGACAGAGCTTGAGAGGATCTGCAGAGAAGAATGGGAGAAACTCCCCAAATACAGGTGTGCCAAGCTTGTAGTGTCATAACTAAGAAGACTCGAGGCTGTAATCGCTGCCAAAGGTTCTTCAACAAAGTACTGAGTAAAGGGTCTGAATACTTATACAAATGTGATATTTCCCTTTTTTTTTTTTTTTTTTTGCAAAAATGTCTAAAAACCTGTTTTTGCTTTGTCATTATGGGGTATTGTGTGTAGATTGAACAATTTGATCAATTTTAGTATAAGGCTGTCACTTAACAAAATGTGGAAAAAGTCAAGGCTTCTGAAAACTTTCCGAATGCACTGTAGCTCCATTATTATGTAGTTATTCCTCTTGTGTTACCATTTTTCATTTTATTATTATAATTTTTTAACTGCAACATTGGGAAGGGCTCATAAGCAAGCGTTTCATGGTTAAGTCTACCTGTTGTATTCGGAGCATGTGACAAATACAATTTGATTTGATTTAAACATACTACACTTAATCACTTAATGATTAACAGGCACCTGTGGTTAATAAAATATTTGTAGACTATTAGAGAACAATATTATCAATGTCAGTACAGTATGAAGATAGGCTTACACTGCTTCTCCAATAGAAATCACCGATCACATTTGTAGGCGATGTTATGGCGACGTTGATCAACTAAGCTAATGCATGGAAACACGTACGTGATCGGGTCTAACGTTCGTCTCGCGCCAAACTGCGCATGTGCAAGCCATCAAAGGCACTCCTTCGATTTAAAGTTGTTTTTTACAAAAAATTGAACGTGTCAGTTTGTCACTTTCACGGGGTTGGAGTAATAACATGTTCAACTATTTACGAGATTGGCTCGAATCTAGGTTGTGCCTTTAGATTTCGATAAAATTAACAACTAAGGAAGATTTTTTCACTTCTCTCATTGACTGACTTCTCAAACCCCAAACCCTGGCCTGGTCTGTTTCGCAAGCGTCCGCGGGAGTCTCGCGATGTTGAGCCTCTGGGTTTAGAAACTGTGATATTATTTAAACGTAATCGTTCTATAGACTTGCAAAGGATAATCTATGGTACTTTTCAAAGCAGAGGAAAATAGCTTAAATAAAGTTGGTATTCAGTAAATGGCTTGGAATACAATACAAATTGACAACTTGCCTTGCATAAAAATGCTTACCTAAAGCTGTCAAATGCAACTGCTTCCATAATAATTGGTCTGCAATTTAATTGCAATGTTGTTGAGGAATTATTCTAGTTAAATCTGTCCAGTATCCCAAGATGAACTCAGGCAATTCTAGGACTACCAACCGGGCCTTGCAGCCATCTGACCCTGTTCTCGTGTCTCGTTAGCATCTAGTGCAGCCAGCCAGCAGAATAGTGTATAGTTGTCGGTGAGGCCGGCGAGGCGGAACACCATTGTCGAGACAAAATAACATACAAGTTACACGAAATATATAGAGCTAAAACTACAACGTCAGACGACGAACCAAGACATATAGCCTAAAGGTAAGTGAATGTTGTCAGCATCAAATTCAGAATATTTTTTGCTAACTAAGTTAGCGAGCTAGGCTAGCCTCTCAAAAGTCGTCTATCTAGCTAGCATTGTCCAGTCATCCAATCGATTAAACGGAATCCAAGTTCAGTGTTCACATTAGCAAGGTACATTTCAACAAAATAGTGTGATGGCTGTCGTTCAAATAAATGTAGTTAATCATATTTTTCGAATCGCGTTATTCAGCTATCGATTTCTACCTCGCATCTAAGTGATTCGCGTAGCCAGCTAGCTAACGCCGGTCTCGGTAACAATGCGAGGAAAAAACGAACTAGCTAACATTAGCTAGATAGCTAAATGTTGCTAAGCTAGCCATGCAGCCGGGTGGGGGTTGTTGTGGGATGGGATTCAAGTTTAAGCCTAATTTGATGACCATCTGTTTTCAAATGGCATAAATGTTATACTTGTGACGATATGTAGCTAGCTGCATCAATAATTGTTTTGTCGGAATTAGTTATTTGTTTGATGTTGATGGAAGATGAGTAGCGTAGCTAGCTAACGTTAGGCAGGTAACGTTTATGCTGTTCAATGGACAATGCCCGGCTGACAGTCCCTCGACTCACAAAGGACTTGCAATTTATCCCCGTTTTCCCTTTTCTGTGCCTCGTCGGCTTCAGTTTCTTAGTTGGCTAATAGCAAAAAATCTGGGAATACTAACGTAAACTAGCTAGGTACTAGTTATTGAATTATACTTGTTTTGAGAGTTTGCGAACGTTAGCGGTTGACAAAAATGTTCCTGCAAAGCGACACAATATCCAAATTGATTCATATTTACATTTTACATCATTTAGCACACGCTATTATCCAGAGCGACTTACAGGAGCAATTAGGGTTAAGTGCCTTGCTTAAGGGCACATCGACAGATTTTTCACCTAGTCGGCTCGGGATTAGAACCAGCGACCTTTCGGTTACTGGCACAACGCTCTTACCCACTAAGGAACATGAATAGGTAGTACCCCATGCTTGATTTTTTTTGTATATTAAAATGCCTGTTGTCTGACCCCTTATGTGGTCAACAATGTAATGCTATTGTTCAGATGAGGCCTTTGTTGTTTATAGCACCATGTTTTAATCATCAACATATTTTAACCTTTATTGTATTCAATTACAGGCTCAGTGTTATGTAGCCTTCACTAATAATGACTACAACAAATAATGTTCTGTCTTCTCATCAGATGCCTTCAGCAACAGTTGGCAACAATGCTTTTCAGGCCTCCAGCCCAGAGTTGGGTTCTGGGACCCAGTCTGAGGCCATGAAGCAGGTCCTGCAGGTGATCGACAAGAAGGTCCGCAACATGGAAAAGAAAAAGGTAACAATGTTTCCTTTTTTTCATCCAAGCATTTCAGAGACCTCCCAAAAAGCATAGATTGTTTCATGCTTAGTCATTGCTTGAGACCAACTGCAACTGAGGAACAATTCTGGATGTCTCTCTTGTCTGGGAAGATTGTCTGCTTTATGACCCTGCATTGACTTTCTCAAAGTTGGTAATTAAGATTAAGGCTACAGACAAATTTAGTTGGTGTAATCAATCATTAACCTGTGACTTATTTGGTATTAGAATCACATCACTTAATAGATGGTATATACCCGGGTAAACCAAAGTTGGTATATTTCTGCTGAAAGAATCTCAGCAGACCTTTTTGTAACCCTTATTAAATGTGCCATATTTTTATAGGGCAAGCTGGATGACTACCAGGCCAAGAAGAATAAAGGAGAACTGTTGAACCAGGATCAGCTGGTATGTACAAGACACTGTGGTCTGGGTTGATGTTAGCTCAGGGAACTTCAATTGTGAACTTGATTGTTTAACCTGTTGCATATGTACTATAATCTTTCAGTCTTGAGCTTTCCATTGTTTCTATACTTTGGTGTTTGTTGTTTTGATCTGTGACACAGCTAGCAAAACATATGTAATGTTCATTCCCTCTCTTGTCTCGTCTCGTCTGTAGGATGCCTTGACTAAGTTCCAGGAAGTGACCAACAACCTGGATTTTGCTCGGGAGTTGCAGAAGAGCTTCCTGTCTTTGGGGCAAGAGGTGAGTTCAGTCTCAAGGTTTCAAATCAAATTTTATTGGTCACATACACATTTTTAGCAGATGTTATTGCGGGTGTAGCGAAATGCTTGTGTTCCTAGCTCCAACAGTGCAGTAGTATCTAACAATACACATCTAAAAGTAAAAGAATGGAATTAAGAAATATATAAATATACAGTGAGGGAAAAAAGTATTTGATCCCCTGCTGATTTTGTACGTTTGCCCACTGACAAAGAAATGATCAGTCTATAATTTTAATGGTAGGTTTATTTGAACAGTGAGAGAATAACAACAACAAAAAATCCAGAAAAACGCATGTCAAAAATGTAATTAATTGATTTGCATTTTAATGAGGGAAATAAGTATTTGACCCCCTCTCAATCAGAAAGATTTCTGTCTCCCAGGTGTCTTTTATACAGGTAACGAGCTGAGATTGGAGCACACTCTTAAAGGGAGTGCTCCAAATCTCAGCTTGTTACCTGTATAAAAGACACCTGTCCACAGAAGCAATCAATCAATCAGATTCCAAACTCTCCACCATGGCCAAGACCAAAGAGCTCTCCAAGGATGTCAGGGACAAGATTGTAGACCTACACAAGGCTGGAATGGGCTATAAAACCATCGCCAAGCAGCTTGGTGAGAAAGTGACAACAGTTGGTGCGATTATTCACAAATGGGAGAAACACAAAAGAACTGTCAATCTCCCTCGCCCTGGGGCTCCATGCAAGATCTCACCTCGTGGAGTTGCAATGATCATGAGAACGGTGAGGAATCAGCCCAGAACTACACGGGAGGATCTTGTCAATGATCTCAAGGCAGCTGGGACCATAGTCACCAAGAAAACAATTGGTAACACACTACGCCGTGAAGGACTAAAATCCTGCAGCGCCCGCAAGGTCCCCCTGCTCAAGAAAGCACATATACAGGCCCGTCTGAAGTTTGCCAATGAACATCTAAAAGATTCAGAAGAGAACTGGGTGAAAGTGTTGTGGTCAGATGAGACCAAAATCAAGCTCTTTGGCATCAACTCTACGTGTTTGAAGGAGGAGGATTGCTGCCTATGACCCCAAGAACACCATCCCCACCGTCAAACATGGAGGTGGAAACATTATGCTTTGGTGGTGTTTTTCTGCTAAGGGGACAGGACAACTTCACCGCATCAAAGGGACGATGGACGGGCCATGTACCGTCAAATCTTGGGTGAGAACCTTCTTCCCTCAGCCAGGGCATTGAAAATGGGTCATGGATGGGTATTCCAGTATGACAATGACCAAAAACACACGGCCAAGGCAACAAAGGAGTGGCTCAAGAAAAAGCACATTAAGGTCCTGGAGTGGCCTAGCCAGTCTCCAGACCTTAATCCCATAGAAAATCTGTGGAGGGAGCTGAAGGTTCGAGTTGCCAAACGTCAGCCTCAAAACCTTAATGACTTGGAGAAGCTCTGCAAAGAGGAGCGGGACAAAATCCCTCCTGAGATGTGTGCAAACCTAGTGGCCAACTACAAGAAACGTCTGACCTCTGTGATTGCCAACAAGGGTTTTGCCACCAAGTTGTTTTGCAGAGGGGTCAAATACTTATTTCCCTCATTAAAATGCAAATCAATTTATAACATTTTTGACGTGCGTTTTTCTGGATTTTCTTGTTGTTATTCTGTCTCTCACTGTTCAAATAAACATACCATTAAAATTATAGACTGACCATGTCTTTGTCAGTGGGCAAACGTACAAAATCAGCAGGGGATCAAATACTTTTTTCCCTCACTGTACAGTTGAAGTCGGAAGTTTACATACACCTTAGCCAAATACATTTAAACTCAGTTTTTCACAATTCCTGACATTTAATCCTAGTAATAATTCCCAGTCTTAGGTCATTTAGGATCACCACTTTATTTTAAGAATGTGAAATGTCAGAATAATAGTAGAGAGAATGATTTATTTCAGCTTTCAGTTCTTTCATCACATTCCCAGTGGGTCAGATGCTTACATACACTCAATTAGTATTTGGTAGCATTGCCTTTAAATTGTTTAACTTGGGTCAAAAGTGTCGGGTAGCCTTCCACAAGCTTCCCGCAATAAGT
The DNA here is from genome assembly GCF_964263955.1 of Coregonus lavaretus. Classification (NCBI taxonomy): domain Eukaryota; kingdom Metazoa; phylum Chordata; class Actinopteri; order Salmoniformes; family Salmonidae; genus Coregonus; species Coregonus lavaretus. Next base: position 56,795 of record NW_028160514.1, on the reverse strand, counting down.
TGGGTCAATTTTGGCCCATTCCTCCTGACAGAGCTGGTGTAACTGAGTCAAGATTGTAGGCCTCCTTGCTCGCACACGCTTTTTCAGTTCAGCCCACACATTTTCTATAGGCTTGAGGTCAGGGCTTTGTGATGGCCACTCCAATACCTTGACTTTGTTGTCCTTAAGCCATTTTGCCACAACTTTGGAAGTATGCTTGGGGTCATTGTCCATTTGGAAGACCCATTTGCAACCAAGCTTTCACTTCCTGACTGATGTCTTGAGATGTTGCTTCAATATATCCACATCATTTTCCTTCCTCATAATGCCATCTATTTTGTGAAGTGCACCAGTCCCTCCTGCAGCAAAGCACCCCCATAGCATGATACTGCCACCCCTGTGCTTCACGGTTGGGATGGTGTTCTTCGGCTTGCAAGCAACCCCCTTTTTCCTCCAAACATAACGATGGTCATTATGGCCAAACAGTTCTATTTTTGTTTCATCAGACCAGAGGACATTTCTCCAAAAAGTAAGATCTTTGTTCCCATGTGCAGTTGCAAACCGTAGTCTGGCTTTTTTATGGCGGTTTTGGAGCAGTGGCTTCTTCCTTGCTGAGCGGCCTTTCAGGTTATGTCGATATAGGACTCGTTTTACTGTGGATATAGATACTTTTGTACTTGTTTCCTCCAGCATCTTCACAAGGTCCTTTGCTGTTCTTCTGGGATTGATTTGCACTTTTCGCACCAAATTACGTTAATCTCTAGGAGACGCAACGTGTCTCCTTCCTGAGCGGTATGACGGCTGCGTGGTCACATGGTGTTTATACTTGCGTACTATTGTTTGTACAGATTAACGTGGTACCTGCACGCGTTTGGAAATTGCTCCCAAGGATGAACCAGACTTGTGGAGGTCTACAATTTTTTTTTCTGAGGTCTTGGCTGATTTTATTTTGATTTTTCCCATGATGTCAAGCAAAGAGGCACTGAGTTTGAAGGTAGGCCTTGACAAACATCCACAGGTACACCTCCAATTTACTCAAATGATGTCAATTAGCCTATCAGAAGCTTCTAAAGCCATGACATCATTTTCGGGAATTTTCCAAGCTGTTTAAAGGAACAGTCAACTGAGTGTATGTAAACTTCTGACCCACTGGAATTGTAATACAGTGAATTATAAGTGAAATAATCTGTCTGTAAACAATTGTTGGAAACATTACTTGTGTCATACACAAAGTAGATGTCCTAACCGACTTGCCAAAACTATCGTTTGTTAACAAGAAATTTGTGGAGTGGTTGAAAAACAAGTTTTAATGACTCCAACCTATAAGTGTATGTAAACTTCCGACTTCAACTGTAGGTGGTCAACAATCCTTTTCATTCTGGTTACTATGACCACACTCACTGTATTTATTAGTTGCTGTTTCTCAGTCACTGTGGCCATAGTGCAGCGACACAACTTCTTCCCTGTTTCCTTGCAGATCCAAAAGGCAGTGAAGAAGTCTGCCCGGAGGGAGCAGCTGCAGCGGGAGGAGACGGAGCAGAGGCGGCTGAAGACTGTTCTAGAGCTGCAGTTCCTGCTGGACCGGCTGGGGGACGAGCAGACGAGGCAGGACCTGAAACAGCCCGCCGCAGGCTCCCCCCTGCTCACCGATGCTGACCTCACCGCACTGGACAATTTCTACAAGCTGGTGGGCCCTGAACGGGACCATGACGTCAGGTACAAACCTTTTTTTGTTTCTTTTTAACTTTTGTGGTAAATGACGAACGAGTGAGGTAATATAATGGAAGGCATGTTGTTAATGTCCTTCCCTGTTCTCTAGGTTGACTGACCAGTATGAGGAGGCCTCCCTACACCTATGGGAACTGCTAGAGGGCAGAGACCAGGCTGTGGCAGGAACCACATGTATGTTTCTAACACTTTTGAAGTAGCTCTCAATGTATTTACTCTGTACAGTTTAAGTCGGAAGTTTACATACACTTAGGTTGGAGTCATTAAAACTAGTTTTTCAACCAATCCACAAATTTCTTGTTGACATCATTTGAGTCAATTGGAGGTGTACCTGTGGATGTATTTCAAGGCCTACCTTGAAACTCAGTGCCTCTTTGCTTGACATCATGGGAAAATCAAAAGAAATCAGCCAAGACCTCAGAAAAATAATTGGTGACCTCCACAAGTCTGGTTCATCCTTGGGAGCAATTTCCAAATGCCTGAAGGTACCACGTTCATCTGTACAAACTATAGCACGCAAGTATAAACACCATGGGACCACGCAGCTGTCATACCGCTCAGGAAGGAGACGTGTTACGTCTCCTAGAGATGAACGTACTTTGGTGCGAAAAGTGCAAATCAATCCCAGAACAACAGTAAAGGACCTTGTGAAGATGCTGGAGGAAACAAGTACAAAAGTATCTATATCCACAGTAAAACGAGTCCTATATCGACATAACCTGAAAGGCCGCTCAGCAAGGAAGAAGCCACTGCTCCAAAACTGCCATAAAAAAGCCAGACTACGGTTTGCAACTGCGCATGGGGACAAAGATTGTACTTTTTGGAGAAATGTCCTCTGGTCTGATGAAACAAAAACAGAACTGTTTGGCCTTAATGACCATCGTTATGTTTGGAGGAAAAAGGGGGTTGGTTGCAAGCCGAAGAACACCATCCCAACCGTGAAGCACTGGGGTGGCAGTATCATGCTGTGGGGGTGCTTTGCTGCAGGAGGGTCTGGTGCACTTCACAAAATAGATGGCATCATGAGGAAGGAAAATGATGTGGATGTATTGAAGCAACATCTTAAGACATCAGTCAGGAAGTTAAATCTTGGTCACAAATGGGTCTTCCAAATGGCCAATGACCCCAAGCATACTTCCAAAGTTGTAGCAAAATGGCTTAAGGACAACAAAGTCAAGGTATTGGAGTGGCCATCACAAAGCCCTGACCTCAATCCTATAGAACATTTGTGGGCTGAACTGAAAAAGCGTGTGCGAGCAAGGAGGCCTACAATCTTGACTCAGTTACACCAGCTCTGTCAGGAGGAATGGGCCAAAATTCACCCAACTTATTGCGGGAAGCTTGTGGAAGGCTACCCGACACTTTTGACCCAAGTTAAACAATTTAAAGGCAATGCTACCAAATACTAATTGAGTGTATGTAAGCATCTGACCCACTGGGAATGTGATGAAAGAAATAAAAGCTGAAATAAATAATTCTCTCTACTATTATTCTGACATTTCACATTCTTAAAATAAAGTGGTGATCCTAACTGACCTAAGACAGGGAATCTATACTAGGATTAAATGTCAGGAATTGTGAAAAAACTGAGTTTAAATGTATTTGGCTAAGGTGTATGTAAACTTCCGACTTCAACTGTAGGCTTTGGCTTGTTTAATTAGTTACCCACATCCCCATATGTATACTGAGTATCTTGGGGCTTATCTTAGATTTGAGGGGAAAAAATAGCTTGGAAGCAAGGTTAGCTGAGCTGGCTCAACTGGGAGCAGCGTTATGACTAAAGCCCATCCATCACCCAGCCCCTTGGAGCACAAAGGGCATGCTGGATGTGCAGGCCATGTTAGCAGAACATGTATAAGGGGAAGCTCTTTTCTGGGTGGTTGGGGTGAACTGGGGTGAGGCCAGTGGGCTTTGAGGGGTAGTGCCAGCCCAGACACAGGACACCTGTCATTCCACAAATACTGAGCATCCACCTCCCATGTTCCAGAGACAACTTTGCGGTGGATCATATGGCATTGTGGATTATGAATACTTGAGGGTTATTAAAGTGCTTCGAGCAGTGGATCTTGGCCTGGCACGGTGCTGTGGAATGGGTCACAGCTGTGATTATACCAAGCATAGACCGGCCTATTGACTAACTCTGAGTGCTTCGTTGCACAACACAAACGTTTCTGTTATGGATTGGGACCACTAAACAGTGGTACATTTTATGCTTTATCAAGACCTTTCTAATACCTTCTGAATATGATCTGCCCCTTTCCTATAGACAAGGCACTGAAGGAGACCCTGGACAAGGTGCTGCTTAGTGGCTATTTTGACAGAGCACAAACGCATCAGAATGGAGTGTGTGAGGAGGAGGAGGTGGTGGAAGAAGAAGAGGAGGAGCAGTCTGTGGCGCATGAGTCGTCTGGGAGTGGGGAGCAGCCTGCAGAACCAGGTAGCCACCATCACCATAATCTCCCGTTGGCAGAATCTGTGTGTAGACAAAGAGAATCTGCTAGGACTGAATTGAATGCGTGAGATTCGAGCAGCATTAGTTCCGTTTTTTAGGTTTTTGTCACTGGCTATTTGGAAGTATCAGTATGAAAAATGTATGCACTCACTAACTGTAAGTCGCTCTGGATAAGAGCGTCTGCTAAATGACTAAAATGTAAAATGTATCAGGATTGGGCGAAGGCGGTGCTTAAACTGCTTCGCCTTGAGCGCTTTGGCTGAGAGTTTCCTTTTGCGAGGGTGGAGACTTTGTTTTTGCCGTAACTCTCAATTTCTAATACGTATGAAGACAGACTTTAATCACGCAGCTGACCAAATTACGTGAGGTTTTACTTCTGGGTTAACAGATTACCATCACCTGAGGGGAACTCATGTTACGATTGGTCTGAGTGTGTGGACCTGGGTGAGTGGATATTAATCAGAGCGTATTCTTTTTACAGAAGAAACAGTTACTGAAGAATACACAGAGGCCGTTGAATTAGAAGCCACGGAGGTGAGTTCAGTCTCTACCCTGACTCTTGACTGCTGTAAAGTTCAGAACTCTCTGGTTTACCTTGCCTATTGGAATCTAATCAAGTGATCTCATGTTTATTTGTGTAGTTTGTAAACAGACAGTTCATTCCAGAAACCACATACAGCAGGACTGGCAACGACCAAGTAGAGGAGTGGACGGCAGAGGCCCAGGTATGTTGCATGTCTACACCTCATGTCATTTGTCACAAAGTCTCACACAGAATCCTTTAGGGTTCATCAAGTAACTCCATGGCCCAATGATGTCATCAGCTGGGTTTAAATCTGTCCCTGTGTCTTTAGGTGGTCAACGCCCTCCAGCACCAGCCTCCTCCCCAGATGGCCCCCGAGCCCCACACTGTGAACCCAGTCTCCCACACGCCTGACCCCGTGGTCAGGAAGCAGGTCGTACAGGACCTCATGGCCCAGATGCAGGGAACCTATAACTTCATGCAGGTGATGATCCTTCCAACTGCCCCCTATGGTCCTGAACTGGGTGCCTTATTGGATCCTGTTTGGTGACTTGTTCATGCTGACCCATGTGCTTCCTCCCACAGGACTCCATGTTGGAATTTGATGGCCATGCCCTGGACCCAGCCATCGTGTTGGCCCAGCCCATGAAGCCTGCGCAGAGCGTGGACCTGCAGCAGATGGGTCAGTGTTAGTACATCACATTCTGTTTTAACTCCCCTCAAACCAACACCACCACTCAGAGGCTGTAGTCCTCCTAGAGATGTTCACATATACACTCATAGACAGTTTATTAGGTACACCCATCTAGTACCGGGTCGAACCCCTCCTTTGCCTCTAGAACAGCCTGAATTCTTTGGGGGCGTGGGTTCTACATTGGTATCAAGGGACCTAACGTGTGCCTGGAAAACAGTCCCCACACCAGGCTGGATGGGTCCTTGGACTCATGCTGCATACGCCAAATCCTGACGCTGTCATCAGCATGATGCAACAACAACCAGGATTCGTCTGAACAGGCGATGTATTTCCACTCCTTAATTGTCCAGTGTTGGTGATCGCGTGCTCACTGGAGCCGCTTCTTCTTGTTTTTAGCTGACAGTGGAACCCGGTGTGGTCTTCTGCTGCAATAGCCCATCGGTGACAAGGATCAACGAGTTGTTCATTCCGAGATGCCGTTCTGCACACCACTGTTGTACTGCGCTGTTATTTGCCTGTTTGTGGCCCACCTGTTAGCTTGCACGATTCTTGCCATTCTCCTTCGACCTCTCATCAACGAGCTGTTTTCACCCACAGGACTGCCGCTGACTAGGTGTATTTTGTTTGTCACACTATTCTCAGTAATCCCTAGACACTGTCGTGCGTGAAAAGATCTGGAGGGTGGCTGTTTCTGAGATACTGGATCCGGCGCACCTGGCATCGACGATCATACCACTCTGTCTCTTAGGTCACTCATTTTGCCCATTCTAAAGTTCCATCGAACAGTAACTGAATGCCTCGATGCCTGTCTGCCTGCTTTATATAGCAAGCCACGGCCAAGTGACTCACTGTCTGTAGGAGCGAACCATTTTCGTGAACGGGATGGTGTACCTAATATACTGGCCGGTGAGTGTAGTACTGCTCATATACTCTTGAGGTTTGTCAGTGTTCAATTTTAGTTGCTCTAAACTGTTTTACCGACAAACCATTTTATATTTATCTTGTGTGCAGTTCATTCAGAATCCAGACTTCCTCAACCAAGCTCAATTCCTGAATCTACACAAGTAAGTGGCAATAGTGACACTTGAACAGAATTCTGATAGTAGTGGTCCCCAAGACTCAATACAGGAGCAAACTTATTTAAAGGGCAAGGGTACCATGTGAACCTTCCCTTATTCTCCCCCTTCCCTCCCCAGGTCCCCATGGTATCCCCCACACCTGATGCCTACTCCTCCACACCACCCCTCTACCAGCCCTCCCACACAGCAGAGCCCCAGCCACAGACAGACAGCACCGACCACATCCAGGTAAACCCTCCCTCCCCAAGGTGCCCTCTATTCCACCACCCTCTACCCCCCTGGCTGTGGGTGGTGGAGCTTCTCTGTGCTTGGCTGTTATTGGGCAGTGTGAGAGATGGTTAGCACTCATCCTACCTGCTTTTCCTGAAGTGTCTGTGAAAACCATTGAAGTATGTGACGTCTCTGTCTCCCCACCACGACCCGCCCCCTCCCTAAACCAGGCCTCGACGTCTCTGTCGTCTGAGCAGTCCCCCGCCCAGTCCTCCTTGCCCTCTGCCTTCCCGCCTGTCTCCACCCCCCACAGCGGCGGCATCAATGTCAACGCAGCACCATTCCAGTCCATGCAAGCGGTAGGCTTTGTTAATGGAGGACTTATAACTGACAACGCGTCACTTGAACAAAACCGTCATATAACCCACTTAACTCGAATCACTTATTACACAACTATGGTAGCACAAGTCTTACGACAGGGAGAATAGAAGTAGTACACACTATCACACAACAGTAATACCAGATTTATTTGCAAGGATAATCAAAAAACTGATTGGGACATCAAAACTGAATTAATAAGTATAATTCCAGTGTTTTGCCTACATTTCTCAAAACCAAGCTTCAATCCCATTTCCTCCCCCCACCCCCACACACTCCACTCTGTCAGAGCAGAATAGAATGCTCCTCTTGTCTACCCCCATGTCTACATAAGGCTTTATAATCAACTTTAAGCTGATTAACTTTATTTTGCGAACCTTGAACAGTATGTACGGCATGCTCAATAATCAGACTAAAGTCTCAGTTACTGATGATTTGCTGTTGTCTGCGAGTCCTGCATGGGCATCTGCCACCTCTAAATGAAAGCTTTTCTCTGGTTGTATTGTGTCCTTCAGGTGTTCAACCTCAACGCCCCCGTGCCCCCCACTAACGAAGCAGACAGTCTGAAGCAGAACCAATTCCCCAGCAGCTACGGCCAGGGCTTCAGCAGCCAGGCGGAGCACTCCGTGGAGCACTCCGTGGAGCAGCCTGACATCCAGCAGGACACGCTACAGTCTGGTGAGAGAGGGACTGGGGTGGCTGTTGGGCCTGAGGGTGTGACTTAGACAAGCAGAGTCTGAGGAGCAGTAGACCTTGGGTCTAAGGGCATGATCAGCAGAAAGATCAAATGTTAATGACTCTTATAATGTTGTAGGAGGCTTCCACACCCAAGACCAAGTGATATCGTCGGCAGCGGGCCACCAGGTGCAGTCGTCCCAGGGGCCAGGTTTTGGGCGGCAAGGCCAGTCCTTCTATAACAGCAGGGGGGCCGTGCCTCGCGGAGGCCCCAGGAACCCCCGGGGCATGATCAATGCATACCGAGGATCCTCTAACGGTTTCAGAGGTATGAGATCCAGATGATTTATTGTAAGGGACCTACTTTGACACATGAGTGATTTATTACGGCGTTAACCGTTTTTAAATGGTTGTCTTCCTCAGGAGGATATGATGGCTATCGCCCTCCCTTCTCGAACACTCCAAACAATGGTTATGGGCAACAGGCCCAGTTCAGCACGGCTCCCCGGGACTACTCCAACAGCACCTATCAGCGGGTAAGGGAGGACACAGCCAACCACTAGGTCCTAGTGACTAGAAGACACTTGACCCTTGCATTAAGGTTGCGTTAGTCCAAATAAAAGGGATTCTGTGAGTTGTTGTCCCAGATGCTGTCATGAAGATGGTGTATAAGAGTCTTTCTGAATGACCTGTTGTTTCTACAGGAGGGATATCAGCCAGGCTACAAGCGGGGAGCAGCCCAGGGACCTCGGGGTTGCTCTCGAGGTAATGCTCAAGCCATGCGATCCTAAAGCGCTTAAAGGATTGTCAACTTCTGCCACATTGAACATTCAGATATTATGAATGTGTTTGCCCCAGCTCACTTTTATAAATCTTTTTTGTTTTGTTTCTCATCTATTTTTGTTTTTCCTGGCCTCCTTTTCAGAGTAAGCCTGCTTTGGTATGTCTAAGATACTTTTGTTTTAACACATGTAAAGCTGAAATCCACAGCATTTAGATTTATCAGCAAGTCTGTGTTCGAAACAACAAATAGATATTCCTGTAAACTTGAAAGATTTCATTAATTTATTTTTTGTACAAAATAAATGCAAAAAAAAACCCTGCAACTGTCAGTCCAATCCATGAGAATCTTTTATATTTTCTGTCACTGCCCAGCCCTGTCAACCACTTTTCCCTGTGCTTTTGGTTTTCATAACATTACTTGTTTTTTTCTTCTCCCACCATCTCCTCTTTGTAAGCCGATGTTACTCCTTGGGAGACTGTTTCAATAAAGATGTGTTGTATAACCTGCTGTCTGCTGCTAGTTTCTTTTCGTTGGTCCCTGAACCCTGCTGCTCTGTGGGGCTACTGCAACATTATCTGCCTGTGCTGACATTATCTCTTGGGGTTAAGAGTGTGCTGGAGGATTTTGGTTATGCTTTGCTGAAAGGACTTCTCTCTGCTTCTGTCTCCCTCACCTGCTGTGCCCTGCCTTCCAGTGATGGGTGGAAGTAGTCTGTATTTTGTCATGGGAGCATACATATTATATTGGTGGCTATTAACATGCTTAGAAACATTCATGAAACGTAAATGTCACTGAGTTTCAAAGTAAACCTGTGGTGTTATTTGTAAATCGTAGGGCTCCATCTGGCAAAATGCATACTATTATTCTGCATGACCTTGATAAACGCTTTCAAAGCTGTTTTTAGATTTGCAGTGAATATTGCCACTGTGTGTATATAACTGAGTTGACATGAAGGCAACTATTACCTTTCCCTTGTTTTCAGGATTCCATTTTGTAATGAGTGTATTAGCTTGCTCGTAACAGTCAATGTCCATTTTGTCTCCCTATTAGAGTTGAGAGATCTCTTCCTTGGCAGGTGCACACTAGCAATTTCAAAGAATGTGGATGAGGGTTTTTGATTACTCCATGCCCAGACCTAACCCAGAACAAGGGTGACGGGCTGGCCTCAGCTGACTATGATTATTTTCTATCTGCTTAGCGGTTGCAGGCCGGGGGGGACTGTTTAAGCCCAGCCGAGGGATGGTGACCCAAATGGCTGCACATCAAGCCAACTAGTCTTGGATACCAACGACTCTTCTACCCTCCACCTTGGGCAACCTTAAACATCACCTCAACACTCCTGGACCACCCTTCCCCTTATCTGACTGTTCCTCTCCATATCAACCTCTAGTTTGGTTTGGTGAGGCCTGGGTCTGAAGCCATACATGCCACCCTTAACTCCTGTCAGATCTTTAGCTTTCTCACAATCATATGCTATTGCATTGCCTTAAACTGACCAAGCTGGAACATGTGTGCCTTTGCTGTTGGACTGTTTATTTGGGTCTCTGCTCGATAGGCAATAATTTACAAATCAGTGGCTGGGGCTAGTGACAGGCTTTGGAAGCATGTTATAAAAGACCAAACAATATGTTGACTAAGGTCAGACCACACAAGGAAATGTTTTTGTCTCAATGTGAAGGTTGTGTGTACTGTACATTGTATTGCCATGGCATGTTTGGGAGTAAGGTCTGTCCAAATGGTGTGCAGTCTATGCAGGTTGTAGGTCTGACTGAATGACGGACTGCTCATTAAGAGTACTTTGGTCTAGCCAACTGAGGCATTTGAGAGAAAGGCATTTGAAGGACTGTTTACCCAAAATGAAGATTTCCTGTGTGTACATTTTGCTCTGGCCATATGGTAGCTGTTAGTGATGCACTGAATAAATGCACTGTTCTGTAAATTTGCATTTGTCACTTCATATCTGCTCTGTCCAAAAACATCATACTGATGTCAACCCTGGAGGTCTGTAGAATGTAAGGATTGTGTCAACTTCATAGCTATAAAGAAACAAGTCATCACCACTTTATCCTGTCTTAAATTGAACAAAAGTCTACAGCAATATTGATGTTTTCCTGTGCAACTGGTCATCTGAAAATTAAACTCATCTTTTGTACAAACAACTATGGAACATTTTATACAAAGTAAAATTAGGCACACCTCTGGATGGTGCAGGAGAAAATAGCATTTGCCCGAGCTAGCAGAATTTGGTAAAAGTAAACCAATATAAAGGCCCAATATAGGACAGACTGGGGGTGATTTGCTGAGTACAAAAGGTAGACCTCATTGCCTGGTAATGGGCATGTTCAGTATCAATACATGTACTGGCCTTGGCCAAGACACACCTGCAGGTCATTAGGAACAGTAACCTTATTCAAGCACAGACTTGAAAACAAGACGTGATTACCTATAATCTCCACAGAAATAACCAGATCATCAACTGATTCTTACATTTGCAAATCAGTTAAGATAATACAAAGAGCTGGCTATAGTATAGTTACCACAAAAGTAATGTACTGAAAAATAAGACTGCAATCCACTCAGGTTTCCCATGACTAGTGCCCATAACAGCCAAGATAAGAATACATTGCTGTTATCAGACTTGAGGATATGAAATAAAGTTGTGGCCAAGCTCATGCCATGTAATACACAGGAATTAACCCATAAAAAAAGTATATCTATATTCTATTCTGTTCCATGAGACAGTTTTGTCTTTACTGTTCATAATGCTCCCAATGCCATTTTCAGTGTCTTTTGAAATGTAGCCTTTTCAGGAATCCATCAATTTCACAACTTTATCCTTATTCAGGTGGAGTGACCAGACAATTATTAGGCCTAATTGTCATGACATCACACAGCACTAATTCAAAACGATGTTCCAAAATATATAGACATTGACACTACCAAAACCATTCCACCAAAGCTATGCATTTTAAGTAATGATCAATTATGACATTTACATTTTAGTCATTTAGCAGACGCTCTTATCCAGAGTGACTTACAGTTAGTGAGTGCATATATTTTTCATAGTGGTCCCCCGTGGGAATCGAACCCACAACCCTGACGTTGCAAGCGCCATGCTCTACCAACTGAGCTACAGGAGGCCTATGACCAAACCATACATCACATACACATATGCACTCTATAACACAAATTCCCTGACTGCAAATGTATAAAACATTTCTAGGCCTTGAAGGCTCAAATTGAAATCCACAAGTGGGCAGGGATACTGTAAACGCCTCCTGTGTTCTCCAGCTGGTTTTCAGTTAACTCTTCAGGATAACAGGGGCCACACATGCCCATATGGCGGGATCTCTGCACACTGGACTGGAGGTATATAGGTACTGTAAAGGGCTGTGGGTGGGGGGCCATGGAGCCAGCGGTGTTGTCTATAGAGTTTTATCTGGCAGCTGGGGTTGAGTGAACTGGTTCTGATGGGGGCCTTATGGTAAGTCATGTTGGCCCTATGGCACTGCCTGATGGCCTGGTGGCAGATCCTGGAGACGTGGTTGGGACAAATCCTGGATGTTGTGGGGTATTTGGTTCTGGAGGTGGTTGTCTTGCTTCATACCCGGGTGGTTTTGGGACATATCTTGGTGGCCCGGGGGCAAAGGATGGTTCTCTCCTTGTGGCTCTGGGATAGCATTCCCTTCTACTGAAAAAGAGAGTCGAGTTTTGAATACAGTTCATTTTTCAAATCTTGAGATACATTTTCCTCTACATTCTGAAAAATACACGACACACCAGTAAAGAGAAAATGGAATAGGGGTAAACCATCACTCACCATGAACCTCTGGAGGGGGCTCAACTTTCTGGGTTTTCAACCGTTCCATGTGTTCTACTGCCTGAAACACCACAGACAAACAGATAGAGATAAGCACAGACACCTCAATGGATTGTTGTAGGTAAATATGGCAGCTCATGTCAAAAAGAACAATACCACACAAAACAATACCACACAGAAGAAGTGCATTCCAGTAACAGAGAACCTATTGGTTGTGTCTGTTCTACCACTGCCCACTCTGTACCTGCTGAAGCTCTACTTTCTGTGTGTTGAGCTGTTCCTGCTGCCTCTCCAACTCATCCCTCTGTTTCTGGAGTTCTGATGCTTTCTGGTTGAGGTCCTCTTCCTGCTGGGCCAGGTGCTCCTCAAACTCCCTCATCTCCTCATCTGTGTAGGCCTGGTTCTGCTCTAGGGTCTAACAAAGGAGGCCGTGTCAGTTCATACCCTTCTACCTCTCCTTACTGATTTAAAAAGCAACAGAATTACAGTGTGGTTGAATGTAGGGGTATTTACAGATATGGTATGATTTTTGTTACTCTTGCCGTTTCATAATAATGAGTTATAATGTTGAAGTATTAAAAGTAGGTCAGTATGAATGAGAGTTGAATAGATATAGCTACACACCTCCCAACTATCTGGTTCCAGGAATTCCTTTTTCTTTGTGGCAATCAGGAACTCTTCTAAGGAGACCAGTCTGTCTTTGTTGGTGTCCACCTGTGAACAGTGAGAGATCAGTCACCATGTGAACTATTTATTTCTTTATATCAATGAAACCAATCTCTAACTTTCAGTGATAGCAATCCTTGGGAATATAGTATGCAAGGTTCACGGCCGTGACAACAGTACACCTCGTTCATGACGTGCTCTCTCATACGCAGGCGCTCCTCCTCCATCTCCACCATATCGTCCTCTTCATTGGTAGGATCATAGATCTTCTCCAGCTGAGCCCACAGAATAAACCGTTATCTATACACGCACACATTTCATTATCATTTCAGGTGAGACATTCAAAAAGAGGACAAATCTTTACCTCCTTTGTAAACAACGCCTCCAATTCCTGCTCATCGAAGAAGCCATCTCCATTGGAATCTGAAAATTCAAACGCGAGAATGTTGAGGAACTCCGTGAGATGGATCTCCCAGCCCCAGCCTGTGATGTCTATTGATGAGGACTTACCATGCAGCTTGAAAAAGGTCTTGGGGTCAAAATCTTCAGGGTCAAGACCATCTGCTTCCTCCCACAACTCTTTGAACTGATTCTGGCTGCCCTGCACAGCAAAATAACAACAAATGTTAGTCCTGTTAGATATAAATGGCTCACTTGAGCTAATCATTAAGTATGGGGAAGGTCTAGAGCAGAAATGGGCAACTGGCCGTCCACCTTTTGTAGGCCTGCAGATCAATTTCCAAAAACAAACAAATATATACAGTATATGCATACTGAGTGTCCAAAACATTAGGAACACCTAACTAATATTGAGTTGCACCCCCCTTTGCCCTCAGAACAGCCTCAATTCGTTGGGGCATAGACTACAAGGTGTCGAAAGCGTTCCACAGGGATGCTGGCCCATGTTGACTCCAATGCTTCCCACTCTTGTGTCAAGTTGGCTGGATGTCCTTTGGGTGGTGGACCATTCTTGATACACACAGGAAACTGTTGAGTGTGAAAAACCCAGCAGGGTTGCAGTTCTTGACACACTCAAACCGGTGCGCCTGGCACCTACTACCATACCTCGTTTAAAGGCACTTAAATCTTTTGTCTTGCGCATTCACCCTCAATGGCACACATACACAATCCATGTCTCAATTGTCTCAAGGCTTAAAAATCCTTCCTTAACCTGTCTCCTCCCCTTCATCTACACTGATTGAAGTGGATTTAACAAGTGAGATCAATAAGGGATCATAGCTTTCAGCTGGATTCACCAGGTCAGTCTATGTCATGGAAAGAGCAGGTATTCCTAATGTTTTGTACACTCAGTGTATATTGTTAAGGAACTCATTTGGGGTCTCAACTTACTGTTGGGAGTTAGAATAGTAGAATACACAAGGTGCAATTTCGAAATGTGGTTGTGCATCAGCAGTTTTTCTCTTGTTATGTCAGTCACTGACAGTCAGTCATTTAGACCATGTCAGCTAAACATTTTTAGACACAGACCCTCGAGCCAATGCGACCCCTCATGATGAGTTCAGATTTATTGTGGCCCCCACCCCCATCAAAGTTGCCCATCCCTGGTCTAGAGACTGGCTAGACCATATGTGAGCACAAACAGACTGAGCACTGAAACACACAGTTAACGTAGCATCCGAGTGTAGTTGGACTTACTGGATGGTTGACTTTGGGATGGTCTGCATGTTTCTTCTTCATCTCCTCGTAATGTTCTTCCTCCTTCTTCCTCCCTTCATCATCTAGAGTCTTGAGGTGTTCGCTTCGCTCATGGTCTTTCATCATCTCGTACTTCTTGAACTCCTCATGGCGCTCCTTGTCATAGTTCTCCAGATCGTTTGTGGCCTTGTGGTCAAATGAAGGATGAGAGTTAAAATGTCTTGAAGGAGAAGAAGACTACAGGTACTTCATTAAGGTATTGTATGTATGTACCATGAAAAAATGCCATGTTGTCTACATTATACTTACTGATTTGATGAGTCTGTCCAGATCCTCCACTTCAAAGGTGTGAGGATTCATGTGGTTCAGGTACTCAAACTGTTTCAGCAGAGCTTGGTGGTCTACTGCCATATCTGTGAGTGAGGTTTAACAGAATCATTACACACATAGGCACAATAGTTATCCAGTGCTGCAGGGTGTGTTGTTGTTGGTCAAAGCTCAATAACCCTGTGTGCATCGGTACTAGCCTGTAATCCTGCCAATTAGTGGTTTAAGTGAGACGTTACTGTTGTGTCTAATACTGTGCTGTTACTATTGTGATTTGAAACAGAGATAACATATTCAGAAGCATGTTTCACAAGTAAGTAGCTGACTCAACACTGACGCTGCACTAACCACGTCCTCCTGAGACCTTTGCCTCAAAAATGTACTTCTTGGTCACTCGCCCACACGCCCTAGTGTTTCTAGATGTTAACAGTATAGCACTTAAGGCATATTAATGGTATTTTCACTGGGCAGCATACCGTTTCCTCCTTCGATGTCTTGCTTGGCTTTGATCAGTGTCCGTAGCCGGCTAACCTCCTGCCTTTTTAGCTCGTCCAGTTGAGTCCTTACATGGTGGCTGACAAAGTCCAGCTCTTTGGCCAGCTTCCCCATCTGTAGGAAACGTGATGTAATGATTATCATACCGCTGCTGTTTTGCATTTTTCATGACTAATGACTCAATGAGAGAGTCCGAAGGACAAGAATGAGCAGGACACTGTTAGAATACCTTGATGTCCTCCATATCTGTGTTATGGAGCTTCTCTCTGAAATGCTGGTCTTTTTCCAGAAAATCAATGACTTCCCTGAGATAACGGTCATAGTGGAGTCCAGTGTCCTGTTACATGAAATAATTTTGTAAGTGGTAGTAGTATGCATACTAGCTCATGCATCATTCAATAGACCTTCAGTTCAGTCTGTATACGTTACAATTCAATAGATTATGTTAGAGAAAATCATTGCTAGCTGGTATAACTGGTCTGAGCTTGTACAGGAAGCACAAATTACTGCTTTTTTCCATGTCTGTTAGGGCTGCTATGCCTGCCATGTTTCTCCACTGTGCATGCTTGGTATGTGATCCTTCACCAACTCTTACCACACTTGGTGGCGGCTCTGAGGCTTTGTCCTCCGGCTGGTTCACCTTGGTCTTGTCCACACTGATGGGCACTGCCTCCAGACAGAGCAGCTGTACCAGAAGTGCAAGGCAGCTGGTGTGGAATACCCGGCTACAAGACATCTGGAGACACAAGACGCACCTTCACACAACAACACATGGCAAGCAACACCTCAACCAGAGAGAATAGAAAACATCAGTCTCTGCCCCAAATAAAGTGTCTGTGCCCCAACCATAGAGAAAGACAGAGGACTCTTTTGTGTCCCATTATGGCCTCTGAGTGCATGGGCATCTCCATTTTGACGCTTTTATCCAAAGCAACTTACAGTCATGCGTGCATACATTTTTTTTTTTTTGTGTATGGGTGGTCCCGGGGATCGAACCCACTACCTTGGCGTTACAAGCGCCGTGCTCTACCAGCTGAGCTACAGAGGACCACTACTTCTATGAGTTGGTAAACAAACTGAAAGGGTGCATACTGCCACCTGGAGTATGTTCTTTGAAAAGGTTTAAAGCCAAGGCTGGCGACGTACTGCCACCTGCAGTTATGGAGTGTTTGCACACAAGCATAATTAATTAGCTGATCCCTCCTGATGACCTGGATGGAATCATGTGATCCTTCCTTAACCCATAGGAAGTCCCACCCAGTTGACTACTTAAAAATGGTGAAAGCAAAGATGGTAGATAAATGAAGATGTCCCACAGGCCATTTACCATTGGGAAAAAAAGGCACAGTTCCGGTCTGCTTACAAGGGTGGCTCTCCCATAGGCACCAATGCATTAGCAGCTGGGTCTGGCGTGCTTAATTAATTGACTGTATAAGAACCCGAAAAAACTAGCGAGTGGGATGTCTCGCTTCCTCTTCCATCTCTGGTGGAAGTCCTCAATGGCGATGCCCATGATAAAACCGGCTTTTGGGCACTAACATGCTGACTTCACCGGCCACGAGCGTGCATCTGCCTTCGCGCGCATGTTGATTTTGTCCATCCACACCAGACACGCTGTTAAAATATCAAAACCAACTGTGAACTAAGTAAGGTTACATGCAAACCTCACCAGACACGTTGCGTGCGCGAGCATTGCAAAATAAATGTACACATACATGTTATTCAGTCATTTCACCCACACCGCTCGCACGTTTGAATGTACGTCTGCATCGCCAAGTGCTAAAATAGAACTTGGTTCTTTTTTAGACACTCCACATGCTGCAAGTCCCCTCGTTATTGGATTTCAGGAAAATCCAAACCCACATGGATGCTTGAAAGACAAATGAGGAGAGAATAAATAAAGATGACTAACTGAAAATTAACTAGGTTTATTGATCTGTGGATTAAACGTCGGAGTAGAGAAACACGATTTTGTATGACTCCTGGTCAAAATTCTACAAAGAACCAGCTAAAAAAGGACCATATGCATGTCAGGTAAAATAACAACCCAATGTTCATCTTCCAGGACAAACTAGCTAGCAACAGCTAAATGTCCATGAATGTTTCGTGTGTGTTTCGACCTGCTCCGAAATTAATATAATTAATTCACAGTTGATTTTGGTATTTTAACCTGTGTCGTGATTGCATCTGGTGGGGATAGACCTAATCAACATGGGTGTCACGGGTTTAGTCAGCATATTAGTCCTCTAGCTACAGCGCTTTCGGAAAGTATTCAGACCCTTGACTTTTTCCACATTTTCTTGCGTTACAGCCTTATTCTAAAATTGATTAAATAAATGTGTTTCCTCATCAATCTACACACAATACCCCATAATGACAAAGCGAAAACAAGTTTTTAGAAATGTTTGCAAATTTATAAAAAATTACATAAGTATTCAGACCCTTTGCTATGAGACTTGAAATTGAGCTCAGGTGCATCCTGTTTCCATTGATCATCCTTGAGATGTTTCTACAACTTGATTGGAGTCCACCTGTGGTCAATTCAATTGATTGGACATGATTTGTCTATATAAAAAGGTCCCACAGTTGACAGTGCATATCAGAGCAGAAACCAAGCCATGAGGTCGAAGGAATTGTGCATTGAGCTCTGAGACAGGATTGTGTCGAGGCACAGATCTGGGGAAGGGTACCAAAAAATGTATCCAACATTGAAGGTCCCCAAGAACACAGTGGCCTCCATCATTCTTAAATGGAAGAAGTTTGGAAACACCAAGAATCTTCTTTGAGCTGGTCGCCCGGCCAAACTGAGCAATCGGGGGAGAAGGGCGAGGGAGGTGACCAAGAACCCGATGGTCACTGACAGAGTTCCAGAGTTCCTCTGTGGATATGGGAGAACCTTCCAGAAGGACAACCATCTCTGCAGCACTCCACCAATCAGGCCTTTATGGTAGAGAGGCCAGACGGAAGGCACTCCTCAGTAAAAGGCACATGAAAGCCTACTTGGAGTTTGCTAAAAGGCACCTAAAGACTCTCAGACCATGAGAAACAAGGTTCTCTGGTCTGATGAAACCAGGATTGAACTCTTTGGCCTGAATGGCAAGCGGCACGTCTGGAGGAAACCTGGCACCATCCCTACGGTGAAGCATGGTGGAGGCAGCATCATGCTGTGGGGATGTTTTTCAGCGGCAGGGACTAGGAGACTAGTCAGGATCGAGGGCAAGATGAACGGAGCAAAGTACAGAGAGATCCTTGATGAAAAACCTGCTACAGAGTGCTCAGGACCTCAGACTGGGGCAAAGGTTCACCTTCCAACAGGACAACGACCCTAAGCACACAGCCAATACAATACAGGAGTGGCTTCGGGACAAGTCTCTAAATGTAATTGGGTGGCCCAGCCAGAGCCCGGACTTGAACCCGATCTAACATCTCTGGAGAGACCTGAAAATAGCTGTACAGCGATGCTCCCCATCCAACCTGACAGAGCTTGAGAGGATCTGCAGAGAAGAATGGGAGAAACTCCCCAAATATACACTACCGGTCAAAAGTTTTAGAAGACCTACTCATTCAAGGGTTTTTCTTTATTTTTACTATTTTCTACATTGTAGAATAATAGTGAAGATGTCAAAACTATGAAATAACACATATGGAATCATGTAGTAACCAAAAAAAGTGTTAAACAAATCAAAATACTGTATATTTTATATTTGAGATTCTTCAAATAGCCACCCTTTGCCTTGATGACAGCTTTGCACACTCTTGGCATTCTCTCAACCAGCTTCACCTGGAATGCTTTTCCAACAGTCTTGAAGGAGTTCCCACATATGCTGAACACTTGTTGGCTGCTTTTCCTTCACTCTGCGGTCCAGCTCATGCCAAACCATCTCAATTTGGTTGAGGTTAGGGGATTGTGGAGGCCAGGTCATCTGATGCAGCACTCCATCACTCTCCTTCTTGGTAAAATAGCCCTTACACAGCCTGGAGGTGTGTTGGGTCATTGTCTTGTTGAAAAACAAATGATAGTCCCACTAAGCCCAAACCAGATTGGATGGCGTATCCCTGCAGAATGCTTTGGTAGCCATGCTGGTTAAGTGGCCTTGAATTCTAAATAAATCCCAGACAGTGTCACCAGCAAAGCACCCCCACACCATAACACCTCCTCCTCCATGCTTTACGGTGGGAAATACACATGCGGAGAACATCCATTCACCCACACCGCGTCTCACAAAGACACGGCGGTTGGAACCAAAAATCTCAAATTTGGACTCCAGACCAAAGGACACATTTCCACCGGTCTAATGTCCATTGCTCGTGTTTCTTGGCCCAAGCAAGTCTCTTCTTCTTATTGGTGTCCTTTAGTAGTGGTTTCTTTGTAGCAATTGGACCATGAAGGCCTGATTCACACGGTCTCCTCGGCACAGTTGACGTTGAGATGTGTCTGTTACTTGAACTCTGTGAAGCATTTATTTGGGCTGCAATTTCTGAGGCTGGTAACTCTAATGAACGTATTATCCTCTGCAGCAGAGGTAACTCTGGGTCTTCCATTCCTGTGGTGGTCCTCATGAGAGCCAGTTTCCTCATAGCGCTTGATGGTTTTTGTGACTGCACTTGAAGAAACTTTCAAAGTTCTTAATTTTCCATATTGACTAACCTTCATGTTTTAAAGTAATGATGGACTGTCGTTTCTCTTTGCTTATTTGAGCTGTTCTTGCCATAATATGGAATTGGTATTTTACCAAATAGGGCTATCTTCTGTATACCAACCCTACCTTGTCACAACAACTGATTGGCTCAAACGCATTAAGAAGGAAAGAAATTCCACAAATTAACTTTTAACAAGGTGTAACAGTGTTGCTTCCATCCCTCTCCTTGCCCCTACCTGGGCTTGAACCAGGGACCCTCTGCACACATCGACAACAGTCACCCTCGAAGCACCGTTACCCGTCGCTCCACAAAAGCCGCGGCCCTTGCAGAGCAAGGGAAACAACTACTTCAAGGTCTCAGAGCAAGGGACGTCACCGATTGAAATGCTACTAGTGCGCACCGCTAACTAGCTAGCCATTTCACACCGGTTACAAAGGCACACCTGTTAATTGAAATGCATTCCAGGTGACTACCTCATGAAGCTGGTTGAGAGAATGCCAAGTGTGCAAAGCTGTCATCAAGGCAAAGGGTGGCTATTTGAAGAATCCCAAATATAAAATATATTTTGATTTGTTTAACACTATTTTGGTTACTACATGATTCCATGTGTCATTTCATAGTTTTGATGTCTTCACTATTATTCTACAATGTAGAAAACAGTAAAAATAAAGAAAAAGCCTTAAATAGGTAGGTGTTCTAAAACGTTTGACCGGTAGTGTATATACACCACTATTTCATAAAAATCACTACCCCATTAACTCTTCTGCAGTAAAATCTCACACACCCTGGTACTTCTCTGCAGCTGCCACCCACACTCGTTAAAAACCCACTACCCCTTTCCACTACTTTTGACCCTATCTGCTCCTGCACCATTCCAACGGCCTGGGAGGACGGGCCACCACCCCTCAACACACCCTGTAACTCCTCTGAAGTCAAATCTCGTATAACCAAATACTTCTCTGCAGCTGCCACCTCGGCAGTACAGAAGATAACCATTGATATGAACGCTAAAAAGCCAACCTTACTGAAGCATAACTCACTCGTTGCCCTATCCCTCTGTGGCACAAATCTACTACCCATTCTGCACTACGCTGACTCTGGCCACTTCAACCTGCCTCTCTCGCACCGGACACTTCCGATCCCCAGCAACATGAGCACCCCTACAGTTGACACGCAACTTTATCCACCGAAACTACACAATCCTCTGTCCCATGCCCTCCTGCACACATATTGTAATCTCCATCCCAGTACACACTGCTACAACATGACCATAAACGTTGCACCTAAAACAGTTACGGGGATTCTGTACAAAAGCTCTAACAGGATAACTGATATATCCTAACGTGACTGTCTGGTAGAGACTGACTCAAAACGACTGACAATGAATCCTGTTTCACCACGCTCCCCACCGGGTCTTCTAGCCATCTCCATGGCCCCAACCCCATATGTTTCCAGTCCATTTCTGACGTGTCTCTCTGCCATCGATAGCTAAGCTATTAAAAACATGTTAGCTAGGAGGTGATACTTTTTATCTAACTAACTAGCGTGCTACAATTTAAATCACCATCAATTCAATAGCTAGTCGTCTAGCTAACGTTACACTTTACAGGCAGACTCACTGTGGTCAATACAATAGCTTAGCTAGTAGTGATGATGATGGCTAGGTAGCTGGTAGATGGCAGGCTAATGTAATGACAGCTAGCTTGAAGCTAATTGAGGTTTCCATTTCCACCCAAGCTAGCTAGTTAGCTAAATAACAGCGATACCGGGTCTTGTGTCGACCACAACGAGACGTTGCGATCTCTGTCTCATTCTCAAAATAACAATAGCTTCAAACCAATTAATGCCACGGCGGTACTTACTTTTTGGTTGGAATCCCCGTCAATCGGTCGTCACTAGTTACCACAGTCAAAAAGTCATAACCCCCACCTATTTCTACACTTTCTCTTCTTAAAATTAGATTTTAACCTTAACCCCAGTGCTAACCTTATGCCTAACCTTACATCAACACCAATTTTGTTTTCATTAATTTTTACGATATAGCCAATTTTGACTTTGTGGATGTGCTATCTAGTTGGAAAACCCGGCGTCAAGCTAATTTAGTTAGCTAACTAGTCTCCTCCCTAGCTGATAACTCGTCCTCTCGTCCCTTCCTTGATGCTAGCAAGCATTTGTTTACAGTGCTAGATAACAAGTGAATGAAATCCTACATTGATAACTTGGCATGCGTGCTAAATTGGGTAGTTGCCATTGGCTAAAATTTTCACTTCCTGAAGACGTGCATCGCTATTCGATTAGGCCGCGCACACTGCCAGTCAAAGGGTTAGGGAAATACTGTGCTATCATGTTAGGTTGCACTGAATCGTACGTGGCGTTCATAATTTGGAGGAGGTGGATGTTCCCTGATCCTGGATCAGTGTAGCTTTCTTGCCATGACATCAGAGACAGTGTCTAGAAACAGTACAGTGTCTAGAAACTCTGTGACACAGGAGGTTGGTGGCACTTTAATTGGGGAGGACGGGCACGTGGTAATGCCTGGAGCTGAGTGAGTGGAAAGGTATCAACAACATCAAACTCATGGTTTCTATGTGTTTGATACCATTCCATTTGCTCCGTTCCAGCCATTATTATGAGCCGTCCTCTACGCAGCAGTGGATATGGTATGTGAAGACGTTTAGGTAGGGAGATCTGATCCCAAAGCTGCATTTTTCACTTCGTCATTCTTACATAGCTAGTTCAATTAAGCAGCCTTTATTTTCAATACACCAAAATCATTCATTACACTCAGATAATTATGTATTTGGGGTGAAGCATAAAGCAGACTTTATTGAGTTGGTTTAATGGGATTGCTTGGACTATTGAGAAAATTGATGAGCAGCTTTCTGCAGGGTTATTGTATGAGTGAACATTACTAAGCTAGAAATATTAGCTAAGCTAGAAATACATGTATGTGGTTTTCTAAATATACTGAACAAATATATAAACACAACATGCAAAAATGTCAACGATTTTACTGAGTTACAGTTCATATAAGGAAATCAGTTAATTGAAATAAATAAATTAGGCCCTAATCTATGTATTCCACATGACTGGGCAGGGGCGCAGCCATGGGTGGGCCTGGGATGGCATAGGCCCACCCACTTGGGAGCCAGGCCCACCCACGGGGGATCCAGGCCCAGCCAATCAGAATGAGTTGTTCCTCACAAAAGGGCTTTATTACAGACATAAATACTCCTCAGTTTCATCAGCTGTCAGGTTGGCTGGTCTCAGACTATCCCGCAGGTGAAGAAGCCGGATGTGGGGGTCCTGGGCTGGCGTGGTTACACGTTGTCTAAAACGACAAGGAGGCGGCTTATGGTAAAGAAATAAACATTCAATTCACTGGCAACAGTTCTGGTGGACATTCCTAAGTCAGCATACCAATTGCACGCTCCCTCAAAACTTGAGACATCTGTGGCATTGTGATGTTTGACAAAACTGCACATTTTAGAGAGGCCATTTATTGTCCCCAGCACAAGGTGCACCTGTGTAATGATAATGCTGTTTAATCAGCTTCTTGATATGGCACACATGTCAGGTAGATGGATTATCTTTGCAAAGGAGAAATGCTCACTAACAGGGATGTAAAGACATTTGTGCACAACATTTTAGAGAAATAAGCTTTTTGTGCATATGGAAAATGTCTGGGATCTTTTGTTTCAGCTCATGAAACATGGGACCAACACTCTACATGTTGCGTTTATATTTTTTTCAGTGTACATGGCTCTGGGCTATTTTATCCATAAACAATCATTATTATGACCATAGAATTAGAATGAGTCATTAGAATTAGAATCATTCTATTTCTATGATTATGACATTTTCATCATCATCATTATGAGGGCAGGTGTTGTTACATGATGAATGATGACATATGCATTCTATTTGTCAAGTGGATCAAGATTAGCCATCAGTCAACTTCAAATTTCCTTAAAATGCTCAGGAAATGATTGATGTCCTAAATCAGAATATTTTAATAAAATCAGAATATTTTAGTTGTCAGCCTCTGTCTCTTTCACATGTATGATAAGTTTAGGGTTTTCCTTAGATTATGCTCCAAATTAGTCAGGAGATTAGGTCAGACATTCAGTCCATGGTCAAGTGTCAGACTATAAATCAAATCAAATGTTATTTGCCACATGCGCCGAATACAACAGGTGTAGACCGTACAATGAAATGCTTACTTACAAGCCCTTAACCAACAACGCAGTTTTTAACAAAATAAAAAAATGTGTTAAGTAAGAATAGATAAGTAAAAAATAAAAAATAGCAAATAATTAAAGAGCAGCAGTAAAATAGGGAGGCTATTATCCCATGGGTGAACACATAATACTATATACAGGGGGTACCGGTACAGAGTCAATGTGCGGGGGCACCGGTTAATCAAGGTAATTGAGGTAGTATGTACATGTGGGTAGAGTTAAAGTGACTATGCATAGATAATAAACAGAGTAGCAGCAGCGTAAAAGAGGGGGTGGGGCAATACAAATAGTCTGGGTAGCCATGATTAGCAGTTCAGGAGTCTTATGGCTTGGGGGTAGAAGCTGTTAAGAAGCCTTTTGGACCTAGACTTGGCACTCCGGTACCGCTTGCCATGCGGTAGCAGAGAGAACAGTCTATGACTAGGGTGGCTGGAGTCTTTGACAATTTTTAGGGCCCTCCTCTGACACCGCCTGGTATAGAGGTCCTGGATGGCAGGAAGCTTGGTCCCAGTGATGTACTGGGCCGTACGCACTACCCTCTGTAGTGCCTTGCGGTCAGAGGCCGAGCAGTTGCCATACCAGGCGAGGATGCAACCAGTCAGGGTGCTCTCGATGGTGCAGCTGTAGAACTTTTTGAGGATCTGAGGACCCATGCCAAATCTTTTCAGTCTCCCGAGGGGGAATAGGCTTTGTCGTGCCCTCTACACGACTGTCTTGGTGTGTTTGGACCATGATAGTTTGTTGGTGATGTGGACACCAAGGAACTTGAAGCTCTCAACATGTTCCACTACAGCCCTGTCGATGAGAATGGGGGCATGCTCAGTCCTCTTTTTCCCCCCTGTAGTCCACAATCATCTCCTTTGTCTTGATCACGTTGAGGGAGAGGTTGTTATCCTGGCACCACACGGCCAGGTCTCTGACCTCCTCCCTAGCGTCGGAGCCGGTGTAGTACGATTAACTGGTTCAATGATATGGAAAGTAGCAAAAAACATAGATTACAAGCTTTACTAACTATTACAATAGTTTTCATTTTATAGGGACTACCACAGGTGTAGTTTACTTGAAAAACAAACATGTCACATAAACAACAACAGAAGAAAAATAAACACACACACACAGGAGCTATTTTTTATTGCACTGATGCTATTTTAAGTTTCATAATATAATTATGCATATATACAAAATATCA
Source organism: Coregonus lavaretus (assembly GCF_964263955.1). Lineage (NCBI taxonomy): Eukaryota > Metazoa > Chordata > Actinopteri > Salmoniformes > Salmonidae > Coregonus > Coregonus lavaretus. The sequence goes on along the minus strand of NW_028160514.1, from coordinate 31,258 downwards.
CCCATTTCGTGGTCGATATGAAACACAATAGCCATTTTTATTTAAATGAGTCCTACCATAGATAAAAATATCACCAAAAAAGAAATTTTCCTTCAGCCTACGTCACTTCCGATTCAAAGCTTTACTTCCGAAAGGCCGCACATTTTTCTGCCTCTTTCTTTTCGCTTAGAACGCCATCATGGGTCGTATGCACGCTCCTGGGTAAGCATGTATTTCATTCGGAAATAATAAGCATATTGGCTTTTGTTATCCGTAGCTGGACCTTTTTACAGTACCTCATCAACCCCAACATATGTTTTGTGGACACATTTGGTCAAATATTTCCACTATAATGATTTCTAGCTAGCTAGCTGGCTAACAACTAGCGTTCTGCCGCAACGGACACAGTGACATGATGGCCGCGCACACAGTCCTGCCCTTTTAGCCGATGGCTTAGTCATTTAGAATAATTAAATGGTTCATATAATTATATATATTTAGTTATATATGCGCTGATACTGGAATGGTAACAATGAACCCACTCGATCAAATTTGTATTTGGTTACCATCAATTCGGCCTAAACCAGATTACTTTATTAGCATAAGCCAATGCTAATGTTAGCGTAGTGTAGGCTAGTTAGCCATAGCTTCTACCTAAAGCTAGCTAGGTACACTACATTTTAGTCATTTAGCAGACGCTCTTATCCAGAGGGACTTAGTTAGTGAGTGCATGTATTTTTCATACTGTCCCCCGTGGGAAACGAACCCACAACCCTGGCGTTGCAAGCGCCATGCTGTACCAACTGAGCTACAGGGGACTACTCAACAGTTACAGTGAGCACCATTGTCTACCTGTTGGACAGGGCTCTGCAGGCCAGTCAAGTTCTTCCGCACCTATCTCGACAAACTATTTCTGTATGGACCTCGATTTGTGCATGGTGGCATTGTCATGCTGAAACAGGAAAGAGCCTTCCCCAAACGGTTGTCGCAAAGTTGGAAGCATAGAATGTCCTTGTGTGGTGTTGCGTTAAGAGTTCCCTTCACTGGAACTAAGGGGCCTAGCCCTAATCATGAAAAACAGCCAGAGACTATTATTTCTCCTCCACCAAACTTTACAGTTGCTACTACGCATTCGGAAAGGTAGTATTCTGCTGGCATCTGCCAAACCCAGATTTGTCCCTCGGACTGCCAGATGGTGAAGCTTGATTAAATCACTCCAAAGAATGCATTTCCACTGCTTCAGAGTCCAATGGTGGCTAGCTTCACACTAGTCCAGCCGACGCTTGGCATTGCGCATGGTGGTCATGGTGGCATGCTTGTGCGGGTGCTCAGCCATGGAAACCCATTTAATTTTGCTCCCGACGAACAGTTCTTGTGCTTGCTTCCAGAGGCAGTTTGGAACTCTGTAGTGAGTATTGCAACAGAGGACAGATTTTTACATGCTTCAGCACTCCGCTGTCCTGTGTGGCCTACCACTTCGCGGCTGAGCCGTTGTTGCTCCTAGATGTTTCCACTTACCAATAACAACACTTAGTTGACCAGGGCAGAAATTTGACGAACTGACTTGTTGGAAAGGTGGCATCCTATGACTACCACGTTGCAAGTCACTGAGCTCTTCAGTAAGGCCATTGATTGTCTATAGATTGCATGGCTGTGTGCTCAATTTTATACACCTGTCAGCAACGGGTGTGGCTAAAATGGCTGACTCCACTGATTTTGAAGGGGTGTCCACATACTTTTGTATATAGTGTAGCTAGCTAGTTACACAGTACTGCACTAGGTAGCTAGCTAGTTAGAGTACTGCACTAGCTAAATAACTAGCTAGCTAGTTGAAATGCATTATTTCAAGTCCAAACGTGGCTTTAGCAGCCCATGGCGGTTTGTCATCATGATGTAGCTAGCTACCGACTTAGAGCTACTTTCCTTCTGTTTCAGCAAGGGCCTGTCCCAGTCTGCACTTCCCTACAGACGCAGTGTGCCCACCGTAAGTATCTAGTTGGTCATTAAACTTTTGGATGGTCAACTGGGGTCTAACTATCTGTTTGTAAAATATGGTTATGAATCTGGTCAACCCTGTAATGTGACTACATGGTTTGCCAATGTATCATCATTGATACAACTTTCACTGGAATGTGCATGTCATATTGCTGAGTCTAGCTAAATACCGAACTTAAACTACAAAGGATAGATTCACTACTGTGAATAGAAGGCTCAGTGGACAAAGGGGACATCAGTCTCATCCTCAAATGTTGTTCTACAGTGGCTGAAGGTTACATCTGATGATGTCAAAGAGCAGATCTTCAAGCTCGCCAAGAAGGGTCTTTCTCCCTCTCAGATCGGTAAGGACCTTGTTCATTTCTATACTGTCCAGGCCTTTCATGAGATTGTCTTCTCAGTTCATGAAGTGGCAATGACTAATGCACCCCAACCCAAAGGCCATATCAAATGAATGGTATGATCTTGTCAGGTGTGCTAAAATCAACACGTACCTTGTCGCCTTTCTCTGAAGCTGCTGTGCCGTTGAAAGTGAATTCAAGGTTCAACACTATCATTCCAGATTATTTACCAAGGCTGTTGTCCTATGCATATTGTTACTCACATTTTCTCTTCTTCCTCGCCATCCTTTAAGAACAAAAGTACAAAGGATTGTCGTGTCTATTTTTCTACAATCAACCCATTTCGAGTTTGGCTGACCCCCACACAAAGTACAAACCACAGGGGGGAAGTTAGAAAAGGCTGACACTACTGTTATTCTCTCTCCAGGTGTGATCCTTAGGGACTCTCATGGTGTTGCCCAGGTGCGCTTCGTCACTGGAAACAAGATCCTGAGGATCCTCAAGTCCAAGGGCTTGGCCCCTGACCTGCCTGAGGATCTGTACCACCTCATCAAGAAGGCTGTCGCTATAAGGAAGCATCTGGAGAGGAACAGAAAGGTAAAAGGGCCTCCTCTACATGTCTGTCTCCAGTTCACTTCCAGGGAGGGAAGAGACTGTTAAACCACCAGGAACTCAAGCAAAACGTACTGTTTGAAAATCCAACTAAATTGTGCCCTGCTGTAAAAAATGTATTGATTGATTGCTCAATGTGGACATCCGGTGAGGTTGCTCTTGCATGGCTCTGTCCAAGTGGCTTATGGGAGCGTAGCACTATACAGTGCCATGATGTACAGTCCCGTTCCACAACATTGTACAGCAAGCCTGTTCCCAGCCTTTGGGCTGGTGGGGACGGCGTCCTGCATATTCCTACGTCTTCCCAGAGCCTCTGGGCTATGACTGGGGAGGCAAACCATGTAGTGCACAAGTTAACTCAATTGTAATACCCGCCTTTGCCATTGACTGTTTGAGGTTTTTGACTGTGGAAGGGCTGGTTAACTCTAGTTTTTTCTTCTTCTTACAGGACAAGGATGCCAAGTTCCGTCTGATTCTCACTGAAAGCAGAATCCACAGATTGGCCCGTTACTACAAGACCAAGAGAGTCCTTGCTCCCAACTGGAAGTAGTACGTATTACAGCTTTATTGGCCTTAGGGAGACCAAGCCAGCATGAAGGCATAGTACCTACTCTTCATATTTTCAGTTTGTTTGTTAGCTCACTAAATGGCACATTTCATTGTCCTGTTCTTCCCTTGTAAGAGCGGAGATATTTCTTATGTGCTAGATAAACCTTGGAGGTAAATTAGTAGAGTGGCTGTTCTGTGCCAACCTGCCAGTCCCCTTCATACATCTCCATGCCACTCAGTGGTTTTTTGATTCTTACTGACTGCCAGAGGCATTACCTGAACTGGATAATTATCAGTCTCAAGCAGGCTGAGAATATATACCAACAAATGTACACACGTGTTGACTTCAGACCGGATCATCAACATACGACTGCTTCTATTGTTAGAATTGGTGACGTTCAACTTTTCGGTTGATTACACTGCTTTTTCCTTTACTAATCCCTTTTCCCTCTTGATCCACAGCGAATCCTCTACTGCTTCTGCTCTGGTGGCATAAGGAGTATTTTTCACAAATAAAGATGGATTTGGAAGGATCTTGTCTGTGTTTCTGTTTCGGGGGGGTCGTCTGTAAAGGGTGGTGAAAGTACACATGATGGTACTTATACTGAACAAAACTATAAAAGCAACATTTAAAGTGTTGGTCCCATGTTTCATGAGCTGAAATGAAAAATCTCAAATGTTCCATATGCACACATATTATTTCTCTCAAATGTTGTGCCTAAATTTGTTTACATCCCTCATAGTGAGCTTTGCTTCTTTGACATTTTAGTGGCATATCAAGTTGATTTAAACAGCATGATCATTACAGATGCACCTTGTGCTGGGGACAAAAGGCCACTCAAAAATGTGCAGTTTTGTCACACAACACAACGCCACAGATGTCAGAAGTTTTGAGGGAGTGTCATCCAACCGCAGACGTTACCACGTCTAATACCACGTATTTCTGTCTAATACATTTTGTGGGGAGAAACTCATTTTGATTGGCTGGGCTTGGCTCCCATGGCTGCGCCCCTACCCAGTCCTGTGAAATCCATAATTTGGGCGCAATGAATTTCAATGGACTGATTTCCTTCTATGCACTCAGATCTTTTAAATTGTTGCATTTATATTTTTGTTCAGTATAGTGTAGATGGAAAAATCCCCAGAGAATAAAGGAAAATCCCTTGTTATTGCTAATGATGGCTAACCAATTATATTGAATGTTTTAATTGAATAAACATTTCCCTTAGTATTTCAAAGTCATTTGTATTATATAAACACAAGTGTAGATGTATGTTACCTTGTTAAATGTGTTCTATATAATTGGATGGAGAGGCTCTGGTTCCTAGGCAACCTGGTGCAGTGGTGTAAAGACTGCTGTGCCCTCCAGGCTGCCTCCCAGCTCTGACTCGCAGCAGGGAAGAGAAGGTGGAGACGCGATCTAACAGACTTGGCCTACACATGCAATCAATGAGAACCCTTTGTTCTGTGGCATTTAGAGGCTAAATTAATATATTGATGGCTTAATAATGGAAAAATACCACTGCAGGGAAGTGATCAGTCATAATGCACAATATTACCAGAAGAGGGCAGCATTTAACTGCTAAATTACACTGAACCAAACAAATCCCCTTAAAGGCTAAATGCCTGAAGTTACTCCTTTTGATGGTACATGTTTGTGAAGCAGTTGAATTCTGCAGGCATGTTTTTGCACGTGCAACTGGTAGATTTATCATGGGTTGGTGGTTATGTTATTAAAAGGTGCACCACAGGCCACAAAGACTACTCTTCACTAGCAGTCTCGTAAACCCACAATCCTTAAGACTGCCAGGAAGCAGTAGTCTGATTAACGGAGCCTAACCTCTCACCCAGCAGCCCTGCTCATTTGGCCCCTCTGGGGAGACTGAGTGCAGGACCTGGAAGCTGTACTTACTCTCCATCCAGATGGAACCATACACCTGCCAGAAGATGATTCACTTCAACATCACCTTCAACTTTTATTCTATGACATGAGTTCCCCCCCCCCAAGGTATTATTCATATGATTAGACTAATATATTAATCTTTAATTCTATAATAATAATAAATCATTGTAAATATGTGATAGCCTCTGGTTTACATGTCTACATTTTGGCTATCAGTAATCAAATAAAATATTATTGTCTAAGATCATATTACCAATATGGTTCCTAAAGTTCCTTGAAAACAGTAGTCTATAAATATAAGCTTTATTAAGGGCTGGGGTGGGCTGTTCTGTGATCCTTTTTTTCTGGAGATTTAACATGCATTGCTTAGGCTAGCTTTATTCTGCTAAAAGAATAACGGGTAATGAAGGTGTCACACATTGTATTGATTTTGTATCAGTATCTGTGTTGGACAGGGGCATGGTTTTAGTGCCTGAGGAGTGAAATGCCATCTTGGTGTGATATCAGATTGCCTGGTAAGAAAGTGGAAGAGATCTTTATTGCATTTGCTGCAGAGCCCCTTCAGCTAGCACTGATTCAGCCGGAGCTGCTGCCTCCTAGGAGAGGACGATAACATTGAGTCACCTTGCTGCATTGTGAGCCTCTGGCAGTGGAGAGGCAGGAATCAGCAGCAGCAGCGCCTATACTGCAGAGCTGCGCAGGACTGTGCATCACTACTTTGTGTGAGAGGGAGATAGAGGGAGAGAGCGAATAGTGGAGAAAGGTTGACTGGGGACTGCAGTGTTATGGCCCCCTCTGCCCCAGGGTTCATGGTTTGGAGAGTTTTTCTCTGTTTGAAATGCTTTCGGGGAATGCACACCACACCAGTGTAGAAGACTTAGTACAGTGCAGCGACTGATCCCAGTTAAAATTGTTATGTTTTTTCCCCCTCAGACTGCTACTTGCAGATACAGTTTTTCAGAGTTTGTGGGGTGTCTCCAGGACTGAGTTGCTGCAGGGGGATTCAGTGGAATGAGAAAGGCAGAGTGTCAGGAGAGTTGTCCAAGGACTCTATAACTGTGGTCCCATGGGGTCAGAGAGCTGTCAACCACTCAGTGCTGGCCCTCTCCCTCAGCAGCCTTGCTCTGAATGCCTAATGCAGCGTTCACATGCTAGTGGGAAATAGGAAACTCAGAAATGTCCAACTTGCTAACTGGTTGTAGTTATACACGTGCCACATTCAACCAGTTAGCAAGTCAGAAATTACAGTTTCCTAGTTCCAACTAGCATGTGAATGCAGCATAACATCGCTGCTCTGAGAGTTCCTGTCACTCATCAGCAAGAATAAGTTATTCTTTATGTTCCACAGAAATGTACCAAAGTTATTTTCAAATGCTTATTTGTGTGTGTTATACTGATACAATAAATGAAACAATAGCATGGTATTTGGCTCACCTAACTTCACCTATTGTTTGCAGAGTCAGCAATGAAGACAGATCACCACCACTACGGAAACACTACCTCAATATGCCAGCCTTCAACATTTTCTTCAACATCAGGCTTACTTTTTTCATCAAGGTAGGTTTTAAAAAAGAGCTGGTTTGATGTATAATATCTGTAGTCAAATGGGTTTTGAGAAGAAGTGTGTTTGATTTCACACCAACTTTCCAGAGGAACAGTGCATCAAACCAATGGGGGACAGGCCAGCAAAGCCTCCTCCAAAGGGATTCAGTGATCAAATATTTATATTGCAGTGGGGTGTTTGATGCTTTCTACTCCCTGGGAGTGTACTTTGGGTTAGTCCAGGAAGGAAGGAGATTGATAACCTTTACCTAACAGGAAGCCCACGAGGATAAGGAGAGTTATTTCTCTTCTTTTAGTTGTTTTATAAATGTATTGGACCAGGAGACTGTGTTCAGTAAGAACCGGTTTAGATTAACACTGCATTACATTTAGTAAAAAAGGCCTGATGGCAGTACTATATCTATTGAGATGTAATCCACTCATTCTGAATTATGAGGAATACGTGACATTCAAATGACTATAGTAAAAAATAAAGGTTGTCATAAAGACATTGGAGAGAGGCCAGACATTATATGTTGATGTCTTCCTTTTTTGCTGTCCAGTGATACAGCTCTTTTCCCTCTTTACTTATGGAGACGTAGCCTGCTGTGTAATCTGTACTGTGACTTTGAGTTTTGCCTCACACACCCCCAAGTTAAATTTATGGGCAGCATCAGGAAATTGGGCAGGTCCGTTTGATGCAGTGTAAGCGTTATTGTAATGTGTCATGGTTGGGAAGGCTCTCTGTCCTTAAGGTCTGCAGCTGCAGTGAGAGAGATGTGAAGCTGACAGATCCACAGCTAAACCAGCTTGTTGTGTACATGCCACATACACGGTCACACACACACACACACACACACACACACACACACACACACACACACACACACACACACACACACACACACACAAACACACAGAGAGAGAGAGAGAGAGAGAGTCTGATCGTAGATGCATCATTAATTCACTTACTGCCATTAAACATATGGTCAGCCATACCACACAATAAAGCTGGCTATTAATAGCCTTTCTCTGACGACAACAATGGCCTCCTGAGCAGTTGATTCTTCTTATGTTGTGAACTTGCCCTGCTCTTGAGAGAGGTCCTGCCTTGTCAGTGTATTTTTGTTATTGGGAAGTCTCTCACTCAGAGAAACCTGATAGCTGCTGGACCTGGGGTGTGAGGACTGTGAGGACAATGTAAGGCATGAGATAATAGTCCCATTACAGCACAGCTAGATGGCATATTTGTGGACATTTCTGTCAGTATACAATTTTGACAGTACAGCTTCAGGCAATATTTACCATTAAAGAAATACAGATTTACATAGCCTATACAGATATAGACGTAATTTGATCACTGCACAGCATTTTAATTTGGAATAAGTAGGACACGTTTTGCATTTCTGTCTTCTGTAACCTCTTTCGACATCTATCCAACATATTAACCCAACACATGATACATTTCTGAGATCCTCTAGATGTTTCCATAGCCGTGGGAAGTAGGGGTGCTGAGGGTGCTGCAGCGTGGGGTGAGCTTCCTGTTTGAAGCTTTTTCTGACCTGATTCTGATCATGTGATTTCTCTGCAAAGGCTTAGTAACAACAGTTTTGATTTTCTCTTGTCAGACCAATAAATAAATGCGTCATGATTAAGCTGTCCCAGTTTATATGATGTCCCACTCATTCCGAATTCACCCTATTTGAGTTTTTAAAATGCTTCTAAAGTTTGTCATTTCCACTTTGAAATTTCAGACTTGATTTGGCCTAACGAAAAATGTATCAACCCCTACAAAAACGTCCATTAATTATAATCCATATAATAATTCACATTTCCTGCTGTAGCAAACTGGCTCAAATTAAGATCCTACATCTTTAAATGTAATATGTTAGAAAGAGAGATACATTTTGCAGACCAAGTTGAATAGTTCATTATGTGCTATGTATTTTGCACCACACTAGAAGGAAACACAATCTTCTCATGTGTCCTGTGTTATAAATGAACAATGCAAACTTTGTATAAGTTATAATGCCCTAACTGTATTTATGGCCAACTTATACATACATATGCCGCGTTCACATGCTAGTTGTAACTAGGAAACTGTACTACTTGCTAACTGGTTGAAAGTGGCACGCAGAGGCATCATGCCCATCAGATTTGTCCTGTTGTTTCTCTGTAGTAGCCACCTAGCAATTTTATGAAGTTGGATGTAGCTAGCTCAGATAGGTTCCCAATCTCCCAGCCTCGTAACTAGCTACCAAGAAGCCATTTCAGGCTATCAAGTTAGAGATTGTCTAACTATCTTAGCTGCCATGCCTGCTGGCAAGGTTGGTAGACTTTAGAAAAGCAAGCAATAACTAAATGTACTGAATAAGACTCACATTCCTTTGAATCTTTTACCCAGATTTTAGCAGAGATGCAGAGAAGCATGTTTCTTAAAAAAAAATATATATTATTTTTTTACATATAATTAAGCATAATGAAAAATGCAAAATTCTCCAATTTACGGTAGGGGGGCCTAGCCTAGCCCCTTTAGATTTTTGGGGTCTGGGGGCCTAGCTCCGCTCCGGACCACCCCCCAGCCTTCCTCACTCACTTTGTGCCCCCTTAGATTTTTGGGGTGCATGACACCCCTGGCGGCAAGTATATAACTACAACCAATTAGCCAAGTCAGAAATGAGTTTCCTAGTTCCAACTAGTACATGAAAGTGGCACTAATGTTCCATAACCTTACAGGTAACTGCCAAAATAAAAGAAACTCTTGAGTAAATGAGGGATACAAAGTACAGTGAGGGAAAAAAGTATTTGATCCCCTGCTGATTTTGTACGTTTGCCCACTGACAAAGAAATGATCAGTCTATAATTTTAATGGTAGGTTTATTTGAACAGTGAGAGACAGAATAACAACAACAACATCCAGAAAAACGCATGTCAAAAATGTTATAAATTGATTTGCATTTTAATGAGGGAAATAAGTATTTGACCCCCTCTCAAACAGAAAGATTTCTGGCTCCCAGGTGTCTTTTATACAGGTAACGAGCTGAGATTAGGAGCACACTCTTAAAGGGAGTGCTCCTAATCTCAGTGTATTACCTGTATAAAAGACACCTGTCCACAGAAGCAATCAATCAATCAGATTCCAAACTCTCCACCATGGCCAAGACCAAAGAGCTCTCCAAGGATGTCAGGGACAAGATTGTAGACCTACACAAGGCTGGAATGGGCTACAAGACCATCGCCAAGCAGCTTGGTGAGAAGGTGACAACAGTTGGTGCGATTATTCGCAAATGGAAGAAACACAAAAGAACTGTCAATCTCCCTCGGCCTGGGGCTCCATGCAAGATCTCACCTCGTGGAGTTGCAATGATCATGAGAACGGTGAGGAATCAGCCCAGAACTACACGGGAGGATCTTGTCAATGATCTCAAGGCAGCTGGGACCATAGTCACCAAGAAAACAATTGGTAACACACTACACCGTGAAGGACTGAAATCCTGCAGCGCCCGCAAGGTCCCCCTGCTCAAGAAGGCACATATACAGGGCCGTCTGAAGTTTGCCAATGAACATCTGAAAGATTCAGAGGAGAACTGGGTGAAAGTGTTGTGGTCAGATGAAACCAAAATCGAGCTCTTTGGCATCACCTCAACTCGCCGTGTTTGGAGGAGGAGGAATGCTGCCTATGACCCCATCCCCACCGTCAAACATGGAGGTGGAAACATTATGCTTTGGGGGTGTTTTTCTGCTAAGGGGACAGGACAACTTCACCGCATCAAAGGGACGATGGACGGGGCCATGTACTGTCAAATCTTGGGTGAGAACCTCCTTCCCTCAGCCAGGGCATTGAAAATGGGTCGTGGATGGGTATTCCAGCATGACAATGACCCAAAACACACGGCCAAGGCAACAAAGGAGTGGCTCAAGAAGAAGCACATTAAGGTCCTGGAGTGGCCTAGCCAGTCTCCAGACCTTAATCCCATAGAAAATCTGTGGAGGGAGCTGAAGGTTCGAGTTGCCAAACGTCAGCCTCGAAACCTTAATGACTTGGAGAAGATCTGCAAAGAGGAGTGGAACAAAATCCCTCCTGAGATGTGTGCAAACCTAGTGGTCAACTACAAGAAACGTCTGACCTCTGTGATTGCCAACAAGGGTTTTTCCACCAAGTACTAAATCATGTTTTGCAGAGGGGTCAAATACTTATTTCCCTCATTAAAATGCAAATCTATTTATAAAATTTTTGACATGCGTTTTTCTGGATTTTCTTGTTGTTATTCTGTCTCTCACTGTTCAAATAAACCTACCATTAAAATTATAGACTGATCATGTCTTTGTCAGTGGGCAAACGTACAAAATCAGCAGGGGATCAAATACTTTTTTCCCAAATACTTTTTTCCCAAAGCATTGCTTCCACACAGATGTGGTTCCTGAGTTAATTAAGCAATTAACATCCCTTCATGCTTAGGGTCATGTATAAAATTGACAAGTTGCCCATTATTTTGGCTACCTATGGCTAGAAGAAGAGATCTCAGTGACTTTGAAAAAGGGGTCTCAAAGGAGCATAGTATGTCTCAGTCACCAGATCTCCAACCAATTGAACACTTATAGGAGATTCTGGAGCAGGGCTTTCCACCACCTTCAACAAAACACCAAATGATGGAATGTCGCATCCCTCCAATAGAGTTCCAGACACATCTATGCCAAGGCCCATTGAAGCCGTTCTGGCGGCTGGTGGTGGCCCAACACCCTATTAAGACACTATATGTTGGTGTTGCCTTTATCTTGCCAGTTACCTGTTTGTTCCACAGGTCATAGTCTTAAAGGCTATCTTAGATTCATCAGGATAGGTTATATCATCTGTAGGTTAGGCTACCGTAGGTGACACATCATTATTGCAGGAAAAATCTTGCAGTAGAGTTTTGGAATGTGCGTGTGATGGACTGTTGTTTGGGAATGTTAATCTTTTCAAATAACAGGGCGTTAATGAAGAAATCTTTTCAACGCATTCCTTATGTGTAATTACTGTAGTTTAACCCTTGTGATGCATAACAATACTGCGCCTGATTGAATTGGAGAGCCATGTTTTACGCACCGCATTTGATTCAACCACAGCCAACCACGCACGCTTTTGTATGGCTACCCCCCTTTTTCGTCGGCTAAAAATGGCACAAAGACGCGCTGGCTTTAGGACTTTTTACAAGTTTGGTCTTCCCCTTTAAAAGTCTGCAGCCCTAGCGGTGATCATTGGACTGAAAACTCTGCGGAGGGAAGAAGAGAATGAAATAGCTTGAACAAGAAGCCGGGATCATGGCGGCACCGCTCGTGCGGGACACTCTACCTGACCACTGGTCCTATGGAGTCTGTCGAGATGGCAGGGTCTTCTTCATCAAGTGAGCATGCACTGTGATGTTTTAAATTTAAGTTTTACTGATGAAACGGGTTAATTATGCAGTTATTCACGTTATCCTCGTCCAGTAACAGGTGTCTGTTTCTTTCAGTGATAAAACTCACAGCACTACTTGGCTCCATCCCCGTACGGGTGAACCTGTCAACTCTGGACACATGATACGATCAGGTACGCGCAGGAATTAATACTACGATTTTTCATGACTGGTGTGCACATTGTGCTTTAGTCTACCGCTTCTAGATATGTAAAGATTCACGTAGCCCATTGTATTCATGTTTTAGATTTACCACTGGGATGGGAAGAAGGATTCTCGGACGAGGGGGCCAGCTACTTCATTAAGTGAGTGCAGCTTTATGTTGTTAATGTATGGGATGTGCGTGACTCCAATAACGTCCGATTCGAGCTCAAATGGCTCATAGCTGTGGGCTACACACAAACACTGTCCTGTCCCAACGCGTATTGATGTGTGGGTAGAACGCTTGAAGGCATGCAGTCTTTTAAATGCATCATTTGCAGCGGGCTGAGCAATGATGACGTTGCAATGCAAGCCATCACTTTCTTTCTCACCGTTACACATAAAAATACCCCAGGTGTTCATGGATACAATGTTGCACTAGGACACAACGCACTGGTTTGCTGATTTGGTTGATCATTTCTGAATGTCACAGAGTAGCCTATTGCTCCTGACTAGCCTCATATGAGACTATTAGGCTACTGGCTAAACGATAACAAATGCTGCATAGCATAGCCTACTACTTCATGCAAATGTTTAGTCACAGGGATTTCTGCTATGTTAGACTATTCAGGCTTTATATGATACAGTATATTGCAATGTCATTGCCAACCACTAATTGTTATTTTTCAGGACCATTTTATTATGATTTATTAAGTAATTTATCTATAGTTTTTTCAAATGATAGACTGCTGTCTTTAAACTTTTAGCCTAACATATGCACCAGTAGCCTATGCTTACTTTAGGTTTCAGACAGAAATGACCCAGGCCTATTATAAACCAGCACTTTGAAACACATTTCTGGTTATTTTGACAGAACTCCCCAAAGATGAGATGCATTTTTCATTAAATCTGAGACTTCTCTTCATTGAGAAAATATTATTGTGTTTGACCAACAACCTAATCCTATATTGTTTTGAGAAAGGTCATGTTTGCTTCTCTTCAGGATCTGTAGCTAGATAATATCCAGCTTTTCATTTACTTTCTTTCTATTTAGAGCATCTGTGTTTGAGGAAGAGAGAGGACTGAACACACACTTGATGCTGCTTTATGACACACACACCCACACACACACACACACTGATGTGATGTAAATGTGATGTAATTTCCCATCTGTCCCATGGATACGCCTGCATGGAGTGTTTGAACATGTATGGTTCAGTTTTGCATCACAATATATTGTGATTTGATTACAGACATCACAATAGATTGACAGGCTATATTGATGCTCTATGTTGAAGTTCTCATGCCAATTAACTCTTGCTTTCTGCCCACATCATTTAGAAAATAAAGGGCAATGCCAAGCAGGACTGAAAGAAATCTATTGAAATTCAGCTCACACCCTCCAATACGCAAGACCTCTACCTACTCTCTCCATTAGTTGTGTGTGTGTGTGTGTGTGTGTGTGTGTGGCTGGGGAAGGGGCAGGAGAGGGGCTTGTGTGTCTGTGACCATATGGTGACAGAGATGTATAGCATGATTACAGTCTTGAGGCAACGAGGACAGGATCCCCGAAGTCACACTTTCTCTATCCAGAAAATTATTATGGCTCCCAAAAACCAATCCACCACATCAACCAGAGCATTCTGTCAGTCTTTGCCTTTCTCTTGGCCAATACCAGGCTGTGCTATATTTGTAGAAGTAACATTAAACCATTCACTCTCGCTACAGTATTTTATTTGTTTACCCAGACACTCAGTAAAGAGCCATTTGCATTAGCTAGCTGGGTATTTCCTTCTGCAGTGTTTCACATCATGTTTGTTGATGGGCATCAACTCTGTAGGCTGTGGCTGCCAGTTTGTAGCAGATGGGTCCCTGTAAGAGGGAGAAAAACACAGAGCAGATAACAGACCACTCTGAAAACCAACTGATAAATTAAGCTAACAATGACAACTGACAAGTCTACTTTTCCTAGCCACTGTGCTTCTACATCTGCATTGCTTGCTGTTTGGGGTTTTAGGCTGGGTTTCTGTATAGCACTTTGTGACATCTGCTGATGTAAAAAGGGCTTTATAAATACATTTGATTGATTGATTGATACTGTAAAGCAAGTGTAGACATGGAGAATGCATGAGCAGTGGTCCCTCATTGTGAACCAATGGAAGGAGGACTCCTCCCACCATGGGTGGTTTCTGGTGGGAAGCAACTCAGTCACAGAGTTTCTAAACCCAGAGGCGCAACATCACGAGACTTCCGGGAACACTTGCGAAACAGACCAAACAGACCAGGCCGGGGTTTGAGAAGTCAATGAGAGAAGTGAAAAATTATTCCTTAGGTGTTAATTTTCTCGAACTCTAAAGGCACAACCTAGTTTCGAGCCAATGTCTTAAGTAGTTATTAAAGATGTTAATACTACAACCTTGTGAAAATGACAAATGTACACATTTTCTTTATCTTCAAAAACAACTTTATATTGAAGGATTGCCTTTGATTTGACATTTACATTTTAGTCATTTAGCAGACGCTCTTATCTAGAGCGACTTACAGTTTAGTGAGTGCATACATTTTTCATACTGGCCCCCCGTGGGAATCGAACCCACAACCCTGGCGTTGCAAGCACCAACTGACCTACACGGGGCCCTGCACAACTGCCTGCACATGCACAGTTTGGCGTGAAATAACAGTTAGACCCGATGACTTCTTTCTACGCATGAGCTTAGCTAGCCAACGTCGCCATGACATTGCCTACAAGTGTGATTGGGGATTTCTATTGGAGAAGCAGTTTTAGCCTTCATACTGTACTGTCTTTGAATCAGTGTTTTCCATTAGCGCCGGCTGTCGGCTAATTAGCCGGTTACAGACTCATTTTCAGCTGGCTACATTTTCCACTTCATATTAACTGGGCTACTTTTCATTTAACATTTTCAATTCGGTAGTCCGTCGAGCCCTCTCCCGCTAGAATGAATGATATGCATCTTTTAGCGATCTATTGATTGGATAGGTGCCTGTCAGTCAGAAAGAAAGCAATAACGGGGAAACGCAGCAGAGAGGAACAGGCGAAGGGAGAGTTTTCATTGTCGCCAAAATCTGTCCAAAATAAGCCCTATGCATGTCTATGGGCTTATTTTGGACCTAAGCTTGTCGCCTGCCTTCCGGCCTTTGGGACAACTACTCCCATTGTTAGGGTGGAGACATGAGCATCTCGTCATTATATAAAGATCGCTGGTTGCAGTCAAATTTCTTTACACGGTGGGGAGAGAGCATGATGCTAGTGAATTTGCACATCCAATGTAATGTACAGTGCATTCGGAAAGTATTCAGACCCCTCCCTTTTTCCACATTTTGTTACGTTACAGCCTTATTCTAAAATTGATTAAATTATTATTTTTCCTTATCAATCTACACACAATACCCCATAATGACAAATCGAAAAGTTTTTTTTTGCAAATGTATTACAAATAAAAAACAGAAATACCTTATTTACATAAGTATTCAGATCCTTTGCTATGACACTCGAAATTGAGCTCAGGTGCATCCTGTTTCCATTGATCATCCTTGAGTTGTTTCTACAACTTCATTGGAGTCCACCTGTGGTAAATTCAATTGATTGGACATGATTTGGAAAGGCACACACCTGTCTATATAAGGTCTCACAGTTGACAGTGCATGTCAGAGCAAAAATCAAGCCATGAGGTCGAAGGAATTGTCCATAGAGCTCCGAAAAAGGATTGTGTCGAGGCACAGATCTGGGGAAGGGTACCAAAATTGTCTGCAGCACTGATGGTCCACAAGAACACAGTGGCCTCCATCATTCTTAAATGGAATACGTTTGGAACCATCAAAACGCATTCTAGAGCTGGCAGCCCGCCCAAACTGAGCAATCGGGGTAGAAGGGCCTTGTTCAGGGAGGTGACCAAGAACCCGATGGTCACTCTGACAGAGTTCCAGAGTTCCTCTGTGGAGATGGGAGAACCTTCCAGAAGGACAACCATCTCTGCAGCACTCCACCAATCAGGCCTTTATGGTAGAGTGGCCAGAGTTTGACAAAAGGCACCTAAAGGACTCAGACCACGAGAAACAAGGTTCTCTGGACTAATGAAACCAAGATTGAACTCTTTGGCCTGAATGCCAAGCGGCACGTCTGGAGGAAACCTGGCACAATCCCTACGGTGAAGCATGGTGGAGGCAGCATCATGCTGTGGGGATGTTTTTCAGCGGCAGGGACTGGGAGACTAGTCAGGATCGAGGGAAAGATGAACGGAGCAAAGTACAGAGAGATCCTTGATGAAAACCTTCTCCAGAGCACTCAGGACCTCAGACTGGGGCGAAGGTTCACCTTCCAACAGGACAACGACCCTAAGCACACAGCCAAGACAATACAGAAGTGGCTTCGGGACAAGTCTCTGAATGTCCTTGAGTGGCCCAGCCAGAGCCCGGACTTGAACCCGATCAAACATCTCTGGAGAGACCTGAAAATTGCTGTGCAGCGATGCTCCCCATCCAACCTGACAGAGCTTGAGAGGATCTGCAGAGAAGAATGGGAGAAACTCCCCAAATATACACTACCGGTCAAAAGTTTAAGAACACCTACTCATTCAAGGGTTTTCTTTATTTTTACTATTTTCTACAATGTAGAATAATAGTGAAGACATCAAAACTATGAAATAACACAAATGGAATCATGTAGTAACCAAAAAAAGTGTTAAACACATCAAAATATATTTTATATTTGAGATTCTTCAAATAGTCACCCTTTGCCTTGATGACAGCTTTGCACACTCTTGGCATTCTCTCAACCAGCTTCACCTGCAATGCTTTTCTAATAGTCTTGAAGGAGTTCCCACATATGCTTAGCACTTGTTGGCTGCTTTTCCTTCACTCCGTGTTCCGACTCATCCCAAACCATCTCAATTTGTTTGAGGTTGTCGAGGCCAGGTCATCTGATGCAGCACTCCATCACTCTCCTTCTTGGTAAAATAGCCCTTACACAGCCTGGAGATGTGTTGGTCATTGTCCTGTGGAAAAAGAAATTATAGTCCCACTAAGCCCAAACCAGATGGGATGGCGTATCACTGCAGAATGCTGTGGTAGCCATGCTGGTTAAGTGTGTCTTGAATTCTAAATAAATCACAGACAGTGTCACCAGCAAAGCACCCCCACACTATAACACCTCCTCCTCCGTGCTTTACGGTGGGAACTATACATGCGGAGATCATCCGTTCTCCCACACCGCGTCTCACAAACACACAGCGGTTGGAACCAAAAATCTCAAATTTGGACTCCAGACTAAAGGACAACTTTCCACCTGTCTAATGTCCATTGCTCGTGTTTCTTGGTCCAAGCAAGTCACTTCTTCTTATTGGTGTCCTTTAGTAGTGGTTTCTTTGCAGCAATTCGACCATGAAGGCCTGATTCACACAGTCCCCTCTGAACAGTTGATGTTGAGATGTGTCTGTGACTTGAACTCTGTGAAGCATTTATTTGGGCTGCAATTTCTGAGGCTGGTAACTCTAATTAACTTATCCTCTGCAGCAGAGGTAACTCTGGGTCTTCCATTCCTGTGGCGGTCCTCATGAGAGCCAGTTTCATCATAGCGCTTGATGGTTTTTGCGACTGCACTTGAAGAAACGTTCAAAGTTCTTGAAATGTTCCGTATTGACTGACCATCAAATCAAATTTTATTGGCCACATGCGCCGAATAAAACAGGTGTAGACATTACAGTGAAATGCTTACTTACAGCCCTTAACCAACAATGCATAATTTTTTTTATAAAAAAAGTAAAATAAAACAACAAAAAAGTGTTGAGAAAAAAAGAGCAGAAGTAAAATAAAATAACAGTAGGGAGGCTATATATACAGAGGGGTACCAGTGCAGAGTCAATGTGCGGGGGCACCGGCTAGTTGAGGTAGTTGAGGTAATATGTACATGTGAGTAGAGTTAAAGTTACTATGCATAAATAATTAACAGAGTAGCAGCAGCGTAAAAAGATGGGGTGGGGGTGGTGGGGCAGTGCAAATAGTTTGGGTAGCCATGATTAGCTGTTCAGGAGTCTTATGGCTTGGGGGTAGAAGCTGTTGAGAAGTCTTTTGGACCTAGACTTGGCACTCCGGTACTGCTTGCCGTGCGGTAGCAGAGAGAACAGTCTATGACTAGGGTGGCTGGAGTCTTTGACAATTTTGAGGGCCTTCCTCTGACACCGCCTGGTATAGAGGTCCTGGATGGCAGGAAGCTTGGCCCCAGTGATGTAGTGGGCCGTACACACTACCCTCTGTAGTATCTTGCGGTCGGAGGCCGAGCAGTTGCCATACCAGGCGGTGATGCAACCAGTCAGGATGCTCTCGATGGTGCAGCTGTATAATTTTTTTAGGATCTGAGGACCCATGCCAAATCTTTTCAGTCTCCTGAGGGGGAATAGGCTTTGTCATGCCCTCTTCACGACTGTCTTGGTGTGTTTGGACCATGATAGTTCGTTGGTGATGTGGACACCAAGGAACTTGAAGCTCTCAACCTGTTCCACTACAGCCCCGTCGATGAGAATGGGGGCGTGCTCTGTCCTCTTTTTTTTCCCTGTAGTCCACAATCATCTCCTTTGTTTTTGTCACGTTGAGGGAGAGGTTGTTATCCTGGCACCACAGGTCTCTGACCTCCTCCCTATAGGCTGTCTCATCGTTGTCTGTGATCAGGCCTACCTCTGTTGTGTCGTCGGCAAACTTAATGATGGTGTTGGAATCGTGCCTGGCCATGCAGTCATGGGTGAACAGGGAGTACAGGAGGGGACTGAGCACGCATCCCTTAGGGTCCCCCGTGTTGAGGATCAGTGTGGCAGATGTGTTGTTACCTTCCCTTACCACCTGGGGGCGGCCCGTCAGGAAGTCCAGGATCCAGTTGCAGAGGGAGGTGTTTAGTCCCAGGATCCTTAGCTTAGTGATGAGCTTTGAGGGCACTATGGTGTTGAATGCTGAGCTGTAGTCAATGAATAGCATTCTCACGTAGGTGTTCCTCTTGTCCAGGTGGGAAAGGGCAGTGTGGAGTGCAGTAGAGATTGCATCATCTGTGGATCTGTTGGGGCGGTATGCAAATTGGAGTGGGTCTAGGGTTTCTGGGATAATGGTGTTGATGTGAGCCATGACCAGCCTTTCAAAGCACTTCATGGCTACAGACGTCAGTGCTACGGGTCGGTAGTCATTTAGGCAGGTTATCTTAGTGTCCTTGGGCACGGGGACTATGGTGGTCTGCTTGAAACATGTTGGTATTACAGACTCAGTCAGGGACATGTTGAAAATGTCAGTGAAGACACTTGCCAGTTGGTCAGCACATGCTCGGAGTACACATCCTGCTAATCCGTCTGGCCCTGCGGCCTTGTGAATGTTGACCTGCTTAAAAGCCTTACTCACATTGGCTACGGAGAGCGTGATCACATAGTCATCTGGAACAGCTGGTGCTCTTATGCATGCTTCAGTGTTGCTTGCCTCGAAGCGAGCATAGAAGTGGTTTAGCTCGTCTGGAAGTCTTGTGTCACTGGGCAGCTCGCGGCTGTGCTTCCCTTTGTAGTCTGTAATAGTTTTCAAGCCCTGCCACATCCGACGAGCATCAGAGCTGGTGTAGTACGATTCAATCTTAGTCCTGTACTGACTCTTTGCCTGTTTGATGGTTCGTCGGAGGGCATAGCGGGATTTGTTATTAGCGTCCGGGTTAGAGTCCTGCTCATTGAAAGCGGCAGCTCTACCCTTTAGCTCAGTGCGGATGTTGCCTGTAATCCATGGCTTCTGGTTGGGGTATGTACGTACGGTCACTGTGGGGACGACGTCATCGATGCACTTATTGATGAAGCCAGTGACTGATGTGGTGTACTCCTCAATGCTATCTGAAGAATCCCGGAACATGTTCCAGTCTGTGCTAGCAAAACAGTCCTGTAGCTTAGCATCTGCGTCATCTGACCACTTTTTTTATTAACCGAGTCACTGGTGCTTCCTGCTTTCAAAGTAATGATGGACTGTCGTTTCTCTTTGCTTATTTGAGCTGTTCTTGCCATAATATGGACTTGGTCTTTTACTAAATAGGGCTATCTTCTGTATACCACCCTACCTTGTCACAACACAACTGATTGGCTCAAACGCATTAAGAAGGAAAGAAATTCCACAAATTCACTTTTAACAAGGCACACCTGTTAATTGAAATGCATTCCAGGTGACTACCTCATGAAGCTGGGTGAGAGAATGCCAAGAGTGTGCAAAGCTGTCATCAAGGCAAAGGGTGGCTACTTTGAAGAATCTCAAATATAAAATATATTTTGATTTGTTTAACACTTTTTTGGTTACTACATGATTCCATATGTGATATTTCATAGTTTTGATGTCTTCACTATTATTCTACAATGTAGAAAATATTAAAAATAAAGAAAAACCCTTGAATGAGTAGGTGTTCTAAAACTTTTGACTGGTAGTGTAGGTGTGCCATGCTTGTAGCATCATATGCAAGAAGACTCAAGGCTGTAATCACTGCCAAAGGTGCTTCAACAAAGTACTGAGTAAAGGGTCTGAATACTTATGTAAATGTGATATTTTTTGCTAACATTTCTAAACACCTGTTTTTGCTATGTCATTATGAAAAACAATTTAATCCAATTTAGAATAATGCTGTAACGTAACAAAATGTGAAAAAAGTTATTGTTTTCTGACACATTCATTTAGTACTATTTTCTTTCGCTCTTTTCACATAGCCAACCACGCGGAGTCGTGGCGCAAAGTAGGCTATTTACTGTGCTGCGTTTGAAAACTGAACAGCAAATGTTTAGTAGTTTATAAAAGGTGTTGAACTGACTGAATAAGGCAACAGTCATATAATATAATTGGCTTAACAGCCTATGTGTATTATTTAACATTACTTTAAAAATAGTACTCACTTAAAGGAATGGGTAATTGTTTACAAGTTGCTAGCTATTCCATAACGCCATCACCAAAAACCAGATATTTTGATCTTCTTTTGTGGTTTGGTAACTTCCTGTTCTTCGACGGACTCTGGCTGGACTGAAGACGATGCAAAGTCTCACAACAGAGCCTTCAACCGCAGGGGGCCGTTGCGTTTCCACTCCAATGTGGACATCCCCATTGAAATGCATGACATCTGGAACAACGTAGCGGAGTGCTTATGGTTAATATGAATGAGGCTTGACTCTCGTCTCGTCAGTAGTGAGTATGGTTATAAGCACACATAAACAGGATTATTAGGGAAATCGTTCTTCTTGCAAAGCATGTACACATTTTTATCAAATTATTATATTAATCAAATCAAATCAAATTTTATTTGTCACATACATGTGTTAAGCAGATGTTATAGCGGGTGTAGCGAAATGCTTGTGCTTCTAGCGCCGACAGTGCAGTAATATCTAACAATTTCACAACATATACCCAATACACACAAAAAAGTGAGGAATGGGATTTAAGAATATATACATACAGTGGGGAAAAAAAGTATTTAGACATCCACCAATTGTGCAAGTTCTCCCACTTAAAAAGATGAGAGGCCTGTAATTTTCATCATAGGTACACGTCAACTATGACAAACATTGAGAAAAAAATCCAGAAAATTACATTGTAGGATTTTTTATGAATTTATTTGCAAATTATGGTGGAAAATAAGTATTTGGTCACCTACAAACAGGTAAGAATTCTGGCTCTCACAGACCTGTAACTTCTTCTTTAACTTCCTCTGTCCTCCACTCGTTACCTGTATTAATGGCACCTGTTTGAACTTGTTATCAGTATAAAAGACACCTGTCCACAACCTCAAACAGTCACACTCCAAACTCCACTATGGCCAAGACCAAAGAGCTGTCAAAGGACACCAGAAACAAAATTGTAGACCTGCACCAGGCTGGGAAGACTGAATCTGCAATAGGTAAGCAGCTTGGTTTTAAGAAATCAACTGTGGGAGCAATTATTAGGAAATGGAAGACATACAAGACCACTGATAATCTCCCTCGATCTGGGGCTCCACGCAAGATCTCACCCTGTGGGGTCAAAATGATCACAAGAACGGTGAGCAAAAATCCCAGAACCACACAGGGGGACCTAGTGAATGACCTGCAGAGAGATGGGACCAAAGTAACAAAGCCTACCATCAGTAACACACTATGCTGCCAGGGACTCAAATCCTGCAGTGCCAGACGTGTCCCCCTGCTTAAGCCAGTACATGTCCAGGCCCGTCTGAAGTTTGCTAGAGTGCATTTGGATGATCCAGAAGAGGATTGGGAGAATGTCATATGGTCAGATGAAACCAAAATAGAACTTTTTGGTAAAAACTCAACTCGTCGTGTTTGGAGGACAAAGAATGCTGAGTTGCATCCAAAGAACACCATACCTACTGTGAAGCATGGGGGTGGAAACATCATGCTTTGGGGCTGTTTTTCTGCAAAGGGACCAGGACGACTGATCCGTGTAAAGGAAAGAATGAATGGGGCCATGTATCGTGAGATTTTGAGTGAAAACCTCCTTCCATCAGCAAGGGCATTGAAGATGAAACGTGGCTGGGTCTTTCAGCATGACAATGATCCCAAACACACCGCCAGGGCAACGAAGGAGTGGCTTTGTAAGAAGCATTTCAAGGTCCTGGAGTGGCCTAGCCAGTCTCCAGATCTCAACCCCATAGAAAATCTTTGGAGGGAGTTGAAAGTCTGTGTTGCCCAGCGACAGCCCCAAAACATCACTGCTCTAGAGGAGATCTGCATGGAGGAATGGGCCAAAATACCAGCAACAGTGTGTGAAAACCTTGTGAAGACTTACAGAAAACGTTTGACCTGTGTCATTGCCAACAAAGGGTATATAACAAAGTATTGAGAAACTTTTGTTATTGACCAAATACTTATTTTCCACCATAATTTGCAAATAAATCCATTAAAAATCCTACAATGTGATTTTCTGGATTACTTTTCTCAATTTGTCTGTCATAGTTGACGTGTACCTATGATGAAAATGACAGGCCTCTCTCATCTTTTTAAGTGGGAGAACTTGCACAATTGGTGGCTGACTAAATACTTTTTTCCCCCACTGTATATGGACAAGCAATGACAGAGCGGCATGGTCTAAGATACAGAAGAATATTATAGAATAGAATACAGTATGAGATGAGTAGTGCAAGATATGTAAACATTATTAAAGTGACTAGTGTTCCATTTCTTAAAGTGGCCAGTGATTTCAATATGCAGCAGCAGCATCTAATGTGCTAGTGATGGCTATTTAACAGTCTGATGGCCTTGAGATAGAAGCTGTTTTTCATTCTCTCGGTCCCAGCTTTGATGCACCTGTACTGACCTCGCCTTCTGGATGATAGCGGGGTGAACAGGCAGTGGCTCAGGTGGATGATGTCCTTGATGATCTTTTTGGCCTTCCTGTGACATCGGGTGATGTATGTGTCTTGGAGGGCGGGTAGTTTGCCCCCGGTAATGCGTTCGGCAGACTCTGGAGAGCCCTGTGGTTGTGGGCGGTGCAGTTACCGTACTAGGCGGTGATACAGCCCGACAGGATGCTCTCAATTGTACATCTGTAAAAGTTTGTGAGGGTTTTAGGTGATAAGCCACATTTCTTCAGCCTCCTGAGGTTGAAGAGGCTCTGTTGCGGCTTCTTCACCACACTGTCTGCATGGGTGGACCATTACAGTTTGTCGGTGATGTGTACGCCAAGGAACTTGAAGCTTTCCACTGCGGTCCCGTCGGTGTGGATAGGGGGGTACACCCTCTGCTGTTTCCTGAAGTCCTCGATCATCTCCTTTGTTTTGTTGATGTTGAGTGAGAGGTTATTTTCCTGGCACCACACTCCCAGAGCCCTCACCTCCTCCCTGTAGGCAGTCTCGTCATTGTTGGTAATCAAGCCTACTACTGTTGTGTCGTCTGCAAACTTGATAATTGAGTTGGAGGCGTGCTTGGCCACGCAGTCATGGGTGAACAGGGAGTACAGGAGGGGGCTGAGCACGCACCCTTGTGGGGCCCCAGTGTTGAGGATCAGCAAAGTGGAGATGTTGTTTCCTACCTTCACCACCTGTGGGCGGCCCGTCAGGAAGTCCAGGACCCAGTTGCACAGGGCGGGGTTCAGACCCAGGGCCTTGAGCTTAATGATGAGCTTGGAGGGTACTATGGTGTTGAATGCTGAGCTATAGTCAATGAACAGCATTCTTACATAGGTATTCCCCTTGTCCAGATGGGATAGGGCAGTGTGCAGTGTGATGGCAATTGCATCGTCTGTGGATCTATTGGGGCGGTAAGCAAATTGAAGTGGGTCTAGGGTGACGGGTAAGGTAGAGGTGATATGATCCTTGACTAGTCTCTCAAAGCACTTCATGATGACAGAGGTGAGTGCTACAGGGCGATAGTCATTTAGTTCAGTTACCTTTGCTTTCTTGGGTACAGGAACAATGGTGGCCCTCTTGAAGCATGTGGGAACAGCAGACTGGGAAAGGGAGAGATTGAATATGTCCATGAACACACCAGCCAGCTGGTCTGCACATGCTCTGGGCCGGCAGCCTTGCGGGGGTTAACATGCTTAAATGTCTTAATCATGTCGGCCATGGAGAAGGAGAGGTTGTTTAGCTTGTCTGGAAGCGAGACGTCGGTGTCGGCGACGTGGCTGGATTTCTTTTTGTAGTCCGTGATTGTCTGTAGACCCTGCCACATACATCTCGTGTCTGAGCCGTTGAATTGCGACTCCACTTTGTCTCTATACTGATGTTTTGCCAGTTTAATTGCCTTGCGGAGTGAGTAGCTACACTGTTTGTATTCTGCCATATTTCCAGTCACCTTGCCATGGTTGAATGCGGTGGTTCGCACTTTCAGATTTGCGCGAATGCTGCCGTCTAACCACGGTTTCTGGTTAGGGTAGGTTTTAATAGTCACAGTGGGCACAACATCACCTATACACTTCCTGATAAACTCAGTCACTGTTTCAGTGTATATGTCTAATTAATTTTCGGAAGCTACCAGGAACATATCCCAGTCCGCGTGATCAAAACAATCTTGAAGCGTGGATTCCGATTGGTCAGACCAGCGTTGAATAGTCCTTAGCACGGGTACTTCCTGTTTGACTTTCTGCCTATAGGAAGGGAGAAGCAAAATGGAGTTGTGGTCAGATTTGCCGAAAGGTGGGCGGGGGAGGGCCTTTTAGCAGCACGAATACAACAGTCGATATGTTGATAGAACTTCGGCAGCCTAGTCCTCAAATTTGCTTTGTTAAAATCCCTGGCTACAATAAATGCAGCCTCAGGATATGTGGTTTCCAGTTTGCATAAGGTCCAGTGAAGTTCATTGAGGGCCGTCGTGGTATCGGCTTGAGGGGGGATATACACGGCCGTGACTATAACCGAAGAAAATTATCTTGGGAGATAATACGGTCGGCATTTGATTGTGAGATATTCTAGGTCGGGTGAACTGAAGGACTCGAGTTCCTGTATGTTACTACAATTACACCACGAGTCGTTAATCATGAAACACACACCTCCGCCCTTCTGCTTCCTGGAGAGATATTTATTCCTGTCTG
Source organism: Coregonus lavaretus (assembly GCF_964263955.1). Lineage (NCBI taxonomy): Eukaryota > Metazoa > Chordata > Actinopteri > Salmoniformes > Salmonidae > Coregonus > Coregonus lavaretus. The sequence continues at coordinate 5,240 of NW_028160514.1, read as the reverse complement.
CGCGATGAACTGAGAACCCATCTGGCTGGACCGATTCCGACAGAATATCCCAAGAGAGCCATGTTTTCGTGAAACAGAGTATGTTACAGACCTTGATGTCTCTCTGGAAAGAAATCCTTGCCCGTAGTTCGTCGACTTTGTTAACCAAAGATTGAACATTAGCGAGTAGAATACTTGGAAGCGGTGGGTGGTGTGTGCGCCTCCTGCAAAACACTTTCTGAGCTAATAATGTAAAAGATAATACATAAAAAAACAAAATACTGCAAAGTTTCCTAAGAGCTAGTCGCGAGGCCGCCATCTTCATCGGCACCAGGATAATCCACAATAATAGCATTATTGTGTGCATGTAACCGCACTCAATAATGCGATTATTGTGGATAGTCAGATTAATATAATAGTTCAATTAAAACGTTTACGTTCTTTGCAAGAAGAACGATTTCCCTAATAATCCTGTTTACATTGACTTTACTGATGGCACTCTGATAAATGCAGAAAATTGGCAATGAAAATAAACTTTCTACCACATTTTCTAAGACACATACATTCAGTTGTTCCAAACTCACTTCACTCGCGCTAAAGAGGGAGGCTTACGCTACCTACCGGTGCTGGCACATGCGCAGATCAAATACATGAACAGAATGCATCAGTGATATTTCCTGCAGCTTTATGAAGAGGCAATGAGAATGCTCCTGTCTGTGTGTGTGCAGTGCGTGAGTCTAGCCATTAGCGATGATGCTAATGAAAACAGTCTTCTGGTAGATGGAAAAGCTTTCCCAAAAACCTTCTCAATTAAATGTTAACTACAAAGTAGCATATTCTTACCTGGCAGAATGATATCATGATTATTTTTTATAAATCCAGTGGGTATTTGTTTTGCAAACTCATCACATGTGTGCTACAAAAACACAGCTAAACAAAAGCCTCTTGCAAGGTGCACACTTGAATTAAAGGGTAACTACACCCAAAAATCAAAATGTATCAGTATTTTCGCAGACCTCAAAAGTGGTCTCCTGGTGGTTTAAACATTGTTGTGTTGAAACTCCAATTCTGTTGTTTTTCTATTTAAAAAAGTGTGATTTTTGAGAGCGAAAACCAAAACAAACGGGGGAAAATGGAAACCTGGACAAACAAAACCTTTAATTTATTTCCTTAATTTTTTGTTTTAATAAGATATATATAGTTGAAGAACATCATTATGGCATATCTTGCAGTAAAACTGTAAATAAAACTTTAATCTCAAGAGAAGACAGGTTAAATGTTAAAAGGTTGAATGTTCTTTTACTTAGAAAATAATAATAATAATAATAATATAATATGCCATTTAGCAGACGCTTTTATCCAAAGCGACTTACAGTCATGTGTGCATAAATTTTTACGTATGGGTGGTCCCGGGGATCGAACCCACTACCCTGGGTTACAAGCGCCATGCTCTACCAATTGATCATATAGCCCTAGACCTAGACAATATCCAAAACAACTAACAATACATTGGATTCATAAATGTTCTGTAATTTAAATAGAAAAGTCATGTCTTTCTACACAATACCACTAATAATTTTTACAATCTGGGAGGTAAACTCGATAAAGTATTCAATAATTTTGCTGTGTATTTCAAGTGGAATCATGTACCAGAGGCCACCAAAATAGAGCTCTTTCGGCTAAGAATTTTGAACGCCTGGCAGGCTACTTTTTCTATTTGTCTGGCTACTCTATGTACTTGTGGAAAACACTGGCAACTCTGTCCACAGTCATGCCCCTTTTAGTTTGCCTCACTTGCCCCAGTCAGAGAGCCTGCCATAAAGTGCTTTGTACTGCTATGGTTGTATTCTTGTTTGTGTGAATAGTTTGTTGAATGTAGGAAATTATTGGGAGCAAACAAACTTTGGTCCACGCAGCACACAGCACAAACATGAGCCTCAGTATAACACGATTGTATTGGAATATGAAGTTATCCTGGCTCAAAGCAGTTGTAATAACTAGCTCCCCTGTAGCTCAGTTGGTAGAGCATGGCGCTTGCAACGCCAGGGTTGTGGGTTCGTTTCCCACGGGGGGCCAGTATGAAAATGTATGCACTCACTAACTGTAAGTCGCTCTGGATAAGAGCGTCTGCTAAATGACTAAAATGTAAATGTAATTGATAACTAATGAAAGTGTTCTGTGGTTGCAGACAGATGCTTTCTAGTGCTTAGCAACAATGGTGTGGATGCCCATTCAAGTCTGGTGTGTTCCTCAGTAGTCTCAGACAGACTCAGTCTGGTGGGACCGTGGGAGTATAACTCATTCAGCACAGCATGAACCTACCTGTGTGCAAGGCACTGATATCCATGTCCTCCCATATGCCAACTGAACAGCCCAGTGCAAGATCATATCATAGATTGAGATAGATTGTGCCACTGTCTTGCTCCCTGTGTTGCATTTGAAATGTGTTGCTCTGAGATGGAGGACTCGTAACATAGACAATGCATGGCACCTTATGTAAACACTATAGAAACGACTGAGGCAGGAAGCTGGCATTCAGACGTGAGTTTTTTAAAGGGCAAAGAAAATGATTTCAGAAATGTTTTATAGCTGACACTTTTATTGTGTGCTGCATGAAGGGAGTCATTGTGCCCCTCTCTCTGGCTACTGAGAAAAGAGAACAACAGGCCAACCCGGAGATGTATGATGGCCCAAATGTCAGCCTGGCTGTAAAATCAATTGGTTATTTGTTGCCGAAATGACTTGATGGAAGCAAGGATCCTGTTTTGGTCTTCCTCTCTGGCTCTAGCTGGACATTTTGTCTTTGTCATTGTGCTGTTTTAACATTGGTGGGTTAGGTAACAGCAGATCTCTGAGAACCAAACAGATGACAGGGACAGGCCAAGTCATGACTGTCCTACATAAAGTTTCCATAAAGTATGGCTGTGGTTTCAACAGAATTCAAACTTGAAAAAGTGTTCTGTTTGTTCCACTCTACTGCTACTTTACCTAAGGTTAATCAAATCAGTTAGTTACTGCTGTGTGGTTGCATGTAATTACACCAGATCCGGAACTGTAGATTCCATGTACTGTAACTACATGTGCAACCAAGGACTTTTTAAATTACTTTAACCATTAAAATGAATATGTGTTAATGTCTTGGAAGAGCCGATGAGAGATGTCAAGTTTGTCCTTGTGATGTGCTTGGCCTCTTTATTATCCCTCATTGGGGAATCATTGATTTCTGCTGATGTGGATGCTATTATTTTCACCTAATGGTGGGCTCTTCAATACTTCACAGTGGACCGTCCACATCAGAGCTTTATTTGATTTACTACCATCTTGGACGGCACCAGGTTTTTCTAAATTTGTCCCGTGTGTCTTTAAGGTAATTATGGGCAAGTCGTTGAATGCATAGCCCACCTGCCTGCCTAGTCACCCTAGCACTCAGCTAATTAAGCACCATGAGTGGAGGCATGGGCTGGTTAATTCATCATTCCTCCAGTCTCAGAAATACAGTATTATAGTCAACTGTGAAGTAGAGCTTTATATAACTGATCGCCCCTGTCGAAAAGCAAAACTATATTTACTCCATGACTGACATAGATGTGGTTGAGGTTTCAAACAGTAGTACTTTATGTTGAAGTCTCTCATAATCATTGGTTGGAGGTGTCTGGATAGGTTTTTGCCCCCCCCCCCACCCCCTTCCCTCCTCCCCCTCCCCCCTACTGTCCATGGAGCATGCTGTGACAGGCTGAGCGGAATCCAAGTCCACATGGCGCTGCCGTGACAACGGTCTGCTGGTTGTGCAGCGGGTTTCTGGTGGAAACCAGCGGAGCTAGAGTACAAAGAAGGGATTGTTGAGACAGACAGGCAGTGCGGTCATAGTAAAAGTCACATTAATTTACATGTAGCCCAGTGGAGGAATGGAGGTCTGCCTAGTGCTCTCTAACATGGTGGGTTAGTAAGATAGCCTCGCCTGTCTGAGAGTGGACCAGGGCTCTTTGGCTGTTACTTTACTCTGGCACTATATTCATGACTTGCATTTCTTTAGAATGTTTTCTACTCAGACTGAGAGAGGTATTTATTTTGATAAAATCAACTCAGAAGAAATGAATATTGTTTCAATTGGTTTTAAGTAGCTACACTAGAGCCCGTGAAGTCGATTTCCCCCAGCAAACGGATACATGGAACAGTCAATGCTTTGGGAAAAGTGCAACTCTATAGCTCCCCCAGGGGAGACATGATCCAATTGAGGTACAATGGTGTCCTGTTGGGACAATGTTGTTATTGTCGTTTGGGGTTTGCAAACCTCCGGGACTGGCAGGGGGAAGTGTACGATATCCTTATAGACCCACACAGAGACTCCATACACACACACAGAGACTCCATACTCACACAGAGAGACTCCATACACACACCGAGAGACTCCATACACACACAGAGACTCCATACACACAGAGAGACTCCATACACACACAGAGAGACTCCATACACACACAGAGAGACTCCATACACACACAGAGAGACTCCATACACACACAGAGAGACTCCATACACACACAGAGAGACTCCATACACACACAGAGAGACTCCATACACACACACAGAGACTCCATACACACACACAGAGACTCCATACACACACACAGAGACTCCATACACACACACAGAGACTCCATACACACACACAGAGACTCCATACACACACACACACAGAGACTCCATACACACACACACAGAGACTCCATACACACACACAGAGACTCCATACACACACACAGAGACTCCATACACACACACAGAGACTCCATACACACACACAGAGACTCCATACACACACACAGAGAGACTCCCTCTCTTCTATATCTCTCCACTTTGTTTCTTAATAAGAAATGATGGTTCCATCAATCTTTTATTATTTCTCTCAGATCTCTGTGTTTATTTGCCACCTCCCTCCAGTCTTCTAATTGGTATTGTGTGTTCTGTGGTACAACAGCACTCTGGGAAGAACGAGTTAATTATCCGTAAGATGTAGCAGAAGTGAAGCAAAACACTTTAAATGGAGATTAAAGGCAGCTCATTTTCCCTACAGGCGTTTATCTCTAGGCTCCACTAATAAAGCATTCTCTTTCTGCAGACAGCAAATCCACGCTTCACTGGTGCAGATATCCAAGTTGCCAAGTGAAGGAAGGCTAGAAACTAACTTTACAATGCTTTAGTTGACCTTTGGCCTCAGCATACCAAGATCCCCTTGTTCTGAAGGAACATGTGTTTGAATG
>NW_028160515.1:42500-43994 GCF_964263955.1 Coregonus lavaretus | reverse complement strand
CAAATAATACATGGGCACAGAGCAGCCAGCCTCCATTGGAGCTGCCTGCACAGTGCTGCCCTCCTGTGGAAAGGTTCACACACACACTCACTCACTCACTCACACAGACACACACAGACAAACCTATTCACTTGGCCTTCTCCCTCATGCCCTGCTGACATCCATGCAGGCCCACATTGACCTTTGTGCCTCTGGAGCTCCATGCACCTTGTTCTAAACTCCCTGCCTAGTAAAGGGCATCTCCCATGGGCATGAGAGTACAGCTCACTCCCCTGGAGCACCATGCCTCTTTTTAATCACTCTCTCCCTATTAAAACCCTCTCTCCCATGGGCTTGAGAGTACAGCTTACTCCCTTGACCTCCAGAGGTATAGGAGGCCAAAAAAAAGGGGGACAGAGCAGACAGCCCCCAAAGGGGATGCCTGCTCTGCCCCCCTATGAGACAGGTTCACTCACTCACACAGACACACCTATTCACTTGGGCCTTCTCCCTCATGCCCTGCTGACATCCATGCAGGCCCACATTGACCTTTGTGACCTCTGGAGCTACATGCCTCTTTTAAACTCTCTCTTCCCATTAAAGCCTCTCTCACATGGGCTTGAGAGTACAGCTTACTCCCTTGACCTCCAGAGGTATAGGAGGCCAAAAAAAAAGGGGGACAGAGCAGACAGCCCCCAAAGGGGATGCCTGCTCTGCCCCCCTATGAGACAGTTCACTCACTCACACAGACACACCTATTCACTTGGGCCTTCTCTCTGTGGCCCTGCTGACAGCCATGCAGGCCCACATTGACCTTTGTGACCTCTGGAGCTCATTGCCTCCATCTCTACACTCCATGCCCAGTGAAACCCTCTCTCACTCGGCCTGAGACTGCAGCTCACTCCCTGGATGGCCTGGGCTCCAGAACCACGACCACCAAGCCCACACTCCCTGCCCACTCATACCCTCTCTCACTCGGCCTCAGACTGCAGCTCACTCCCTGGATGGCCTGGGCTCCAGAACCACGACCACCAAGCCCACACTCCCTGCCCGCTCAAACCATCTCTCACTCGGACTGAGACTGCAGCTCACTGCATGGGCGTCCCCGACCTCCATGCCTCCAGGCCCACACTCCGTGTCCGCTCAAACCATCTCTCACTCGACTGAGACTGCAGCTCACTGCATGGGCGTCCCCGACCTCCATGCCTCCAGGCCCACACTCTGTGTCCGCTCAAACCATCTCTCACTCGGACTGAGACTGCAGCTCACTGCATGGGCCTCCCCGACCTCCATGCCTCCAGGCCCACACTCTGTGTCCGCTCAAACCATCTCTCACTCGGACTGAGACTGCAGCTCACTGCATGGGCCTCCCCGACCTCCATGCCTCCAGGCCCACACTCTGTGTCCGCTCAAACCATCTCTCACTCGGACTGAGACTGCAGCTCACTGCATGGGCCTCCCCGACCTCCATGCCTCCAGGCCCACACTCCGTGTCCGCTCAAACCATCTCTCACT
>NW_028160515.1:25000-32500 GCF_964263955.1 Coregonus lavaretus | reverse complement strand
TCGGATTGGGTTGGTGGTCAGACACCCCCATATGGAAACCATCCGGTTGACACCAGGAGAACCAGGGACCGACTCCTGGGCTCCCGGAAGGCCTGATTTTGATGCACTTTTCTCGGATTGGGTTGGTGGTCAGACACCCCCATATGGAAATCATCCGGTTGACACTATGAGAACCAGGGACCGACTCCTGGCTCCCGGAAGGCCGATTTTGATGCACTTTTCTCGGATTGGGTTGGTGGTCAGACACCCCCATATGGAAATCATCCGGTTGACACTATGAGAACCAGGGACCGACTCCTGGCTCCCGGAAGGCCGATTTTGATGCACTTTTCTCGGATTGGGTTGGTGGTCAGACACCCCCATATGGAAACCATCCGGTTGACACTATGAGAACCAGGGACCGACTCCTGGCTCCCGGAAGGCCGATTTTGATGCACTTTTCTCGGATTGGGTTGGTGGTCAGACACCCCCATATGGAAACCATCCGGTTGACACTATGAGAACCAGGGACCGACTCCTGGCTCCCGGAAGGCCGATTTTGATGCACTTTTCTCGGATTGGGTTGGTGGTCAGACACCCCCATATGGAAATCATCCGGTTGACACTATGAGAACCAGGGACCGACTCCTGGCTCCCGGAAGGCCGATTTTGATGCACTTTTCTCGGATTGGGTTGGTGGTCAGACACCCCCATATGGAAACCATCCGGTTGACACCAGGAGAACCAGGGACCGACTCCTGGCTCCCGGAAGGCCGATTTTGATGCACTTTTCTCGGATTGGGTTGGTGGTCAGACACCCCCATATGGAAATCATCCGGTTGACACTATGAGAACCAGGGACCGACTCCTGGCTCCCGGAAGGCCGATTTTGATGCACTTTTCTCGGATTGGGTTGGTGGTCAGACACCCCCATATGGAAACCATCCGGTTGACACCAGGAGAACCAGGGACCGACTCCTGGCTCCCGGAAGGCCGATTTTGATGCACTTTTCTCGGATTGGGTTGGTGGTCAGACACCCCCATATGGAAACCATCCGGTTGACACCAGGAGAACCAGGGACCGACTCCTGGCTCCCGGAAGGCCGATTTTGATGCACTTTTCTCGGATTGGGTTGGTGGTCAGACACCCCCATATGGAAATCATCCGGTTGACAACAGGAGAACCAGGGACCGACTCCTGGCTCCCGGAAGGCCGATTTTGATGCACTTTTCTCGGATTGGGTTGGTGGTCAGACACCCCCATATGGAAACCATCCGGTTGACACTATGAGAACCAGGGACCGACTCCTGGCTCACGGAGGCCGATTTTGATGCACTTTTCTCGGATTGGGGTGGTGGTCAGACACCCCCATATGGATAACCGCCGGCGGACACCAGGAGAACCAGGGACCGACTCCTGGCTCACGGAGGCCGATTTTGTTGCACTTTTCTCGGATTGGGGTGGTGGTCAGACACCCCCATATGGAAATCATCCGGTTGACACTATGAGAACCAGGGACCGACTCCTGGCTCACGGAGGCCGATTTTGATGCACTTTTCTCGGATTGGGGTGGTGGTCAGACACCCCCATATGGTAAACCGCCGGCGGACACTAGGAGAACCAGGGGAGGCTCTTACCTCACACATGGGGGTTTTGGGTGCCCTTGGCCGGCTTGGGGGTGACCCCAAGGGGGGGTCCAAGACCCCACACCCGGATCCATCCACAGGGGGGCGCCACAGGTCACTTTAAGCCTGATTTCACTATGGGTACCCAGGGGAGGCTGTTCACTCACACATGGGGGTTTTGGGTGCCCTTGGTCGGCATGGCTGGCTTGGGGGAGACCCCAAGAAGGGGTCCAAGCACCCCCACCAAGATCCATCCACAGGGGGGCGCCACAGGTCACTTTAAGCCTGATTTCACTATGGGTACCCAGGGGAGGCTGTTCACTCACACATGGGGGTTTTGGGTGCCCATGGCCGGCATGGATGGCTTGGGGGGGACCCCAAGAAGGGGTCCAAGACCCCACAGCCGGATCCATCCACAGGGGGGCGCCACAGGTCACTTTAGGCCGGATTTCACTATGGGGACCCAGGGGAGGCTGTTCACTCACACATGGGGGTTTTGGGTGCCCTTGGTCGGCATGGCTGGCTTGGGGGAGACCCCAAGAAGGGGTCCAAGCACCCACAGCCGAATCCATCCACAGGGGGGCGCCACAGGTCACTTTAGGCCTGATTTCACTGGGGGGACACTGGGGAGGCTGTTCACTCACACATGGGGGTTTTGGGTGCCCTTGGTCGGCATGGCTGGCTTGGGGGAGACCCCAAGAAGGGGTCCAAGCACCCCCACCAAGATCCATCCACAGGGGGGCGCCACAGGTCACTTTAAGCCTGATTTCACTATGGGTACACTGGGGAGGCTGTTCACTCACACATGGGGGTTTTGGGTGCCCATGGTCGGCATGGCTGGCTTGGAGGAGACCCCAAGAAGGGGTCCAAGCACCCCCACCAAGATCCATCCACAGGGGGGCGCCACAGGTCACTTTAAGCCTGATTTCACTATGGGTACCCAGGGGAGGCTGTTCACTCACACATGGGGGTTTTGGGTGCCCATGGCCGGCATGGATGGCTTGGGGGGGACCCCAAGAAGGGGTCCAAGACCCCACAGCCGGATCCATCCACAGGGGGGCGCCACAGGTCACTTTAGGCCGGATTTCACTATGGGGACCCAGGGGAGGCTGTTCACTCACACATGGGGGTTTTGGGTGCCCTTGGTCGGCATGGCTGGCTTGGGGGAGACCCCAAGAAGGGGTCCAAGCACCCACAGCCGAATCCATCCACAGGGGGGCGCCACAGGTCACTTTAGGCCTGATTTCACTGGGGGGACACTGGGGAGGCTGTTCACTCACACATGGGGGTTTTGGGTGCCCTTGGTCGGCATGGCTGGCTTGGGGGAGACCCCAAGAAGGGGTCCAAGCACCCCCACCAAGATCCATCCACAGGGGGGCGCCACAGGTCACTTTAAGCCTGATTTCACTATGGGTACACTGGGGAGGCTGTTCACTCACACATGGGGGTTTTGGGTGCCCATGGTCGGCATGGCTGGCTTGGAGGAGACCCCAAGAAGGGGTCCAAGCACCCCCACCAAGATCCATCCACAGGGGGGCGCCACAGGTCACTTTAAGCCTGATTTCACTATGGGTACCCAGGGGAGGCTGTTCACTCACACATGGGGGTTTTGGGTGCCCATGGCCGGCATGGATGGCTTGGGGGGGACCCCAAGAAGGGGTCCAAGACCCCACAGCCGGATCCATCCACAGGGGGGCGCCACAGGTCACTTTAGGCCGGATTTCACTATGGGGACCCAGGGGAGGCTGTTCACTCACACATGGGGGTTTTGGGTGCCCTTGGTCGGCATGGCTGGCTTGGGGGAGACCCCAAGAAGGGGTCCAAGCACCCACAGCCGAATCCATCCACAGGGGGGCGCCACAGGTCACTTTAGGCCTGATTTCACTGGGGGGACACTGGGGAGGCTGTTCACTCACACATGGGGGTTTTGGGTGCCCTTGGTCGGCATGGCTGGCTTGGGGGAGACCCCAAGAAGGGGTCCAAGCACCCCCACCAAGATCCATCCACAGGGGGGCGCCACAGGTCACTTTAAGCCTGATTTCACTATGGGTACACTGGGGAGGCTGTTCACTCACACATGGGGGTTTTGGGTGCCCATGGTCGGCATGGCTGGCTTGGAGGAGACCCCAAGAAGGGGTCCAAGCACCCCCACCAAGATCCATCCACAGGGGGGCGCCACAGGTCACTTTAAGCCTGATTTCACTATGGGTACCCAGGGGAGGCTGTTCACTCACACATGGGGGTTTTGGGTGCCCATGGCCGGCATGGATGGCTTGGGGGGGACCCCAAGAAGGGGTCCAAGACCCCACAGCCGGATCCATCCACAGGGGGGCGCCACAGGTCACTTTAGGCCGGATTTCACTATGGGGACCCAGGGGAGGCTGTTCACTCACACATGGGGGTTTTGGGTGCCCTTGGTCGGCATGGCTGGCTTGGGGGAGACCCCAAGAAGGGGTCCAAGCACCCACAGCCGAATCCATCCACAGGGGGGCGCCACAGGTCACTTTAGGCCTGATTTCACTGGGGGGACACTGGGGAGGCTGTTCACTCACACATGGGGGTTTTGGGTGCCCTTGGTCGGCATGGCTGGCTTGGGGGAGACCCCAAGAAGGGGTCCAAGCACCCCCACCAAGATCCATCCACAGGGGGGCGCCACAGGTCACTTTAAGCCTGATTTCACTATGGGTACACTGGGGAGGCTGTTCACTCACACATGGGGGTTTTGGGTGCCCATGGTCGGCATGGCTGGCTTGGAGGAGACCCCAAGAAGGGGTCCAAGCACCCCCACCAAGATCCATCCACAGGGGGGCGCCACAGGTCACTTTAAGCCTGATTTCACTATGGGTACCCAGGGGAGGCTGTTCACTCACACATGGGGGTTTTGGGTGCCCATGGCCGGCATGGATGGCTTGGGGGGGACCCCAAGAAGGGGTCCAAGACCCCACAGCCGGATCCATCCACAGGGGGGCGCCACAGGTCACTTTAGGCCGGATTTCACTATGGGGACCCAGGGGAGGCTGTTCACTCACACATGGGGGTTTTGGGTGCCCTTGGTCGGCATGGCTGGCTTGGGGGAGACCCCAAGAAGGGGTCCAAGCACCCACAGCCGAATCCATCCACAGGGGGGCGCCACAGGTCACTTTAGGCCTGATTTCACTGGGGGGACACTGGGGAGGCTGTTCACTCACACATGGGGGTTTTGGGTGCCCTTGGTCGGCATGGCTGGCTTGGGGGAGACCCCAAGAAGGGGTCCAAGCACCCCCACCAAGATCCATCCACAGGGGGGCGCCACAGGTCACTTTAAGCCTGATTTCACTATGGGTACACTGGGGAGGCTGTTCACTCACACATGGGGGTTTTGGGTGCCCATGGTCGGCATGGCTGGCTTGGAGGAGACCCCAAGAAGGGGTCCAAGCACCCCCACCAAGATCCATCCACAGGGGGGCGCCACAGGTCACTTTAAGCCTGATTTCACTATGGGTACCCAGGGGAGGCTGTTCACTCACACATGGGGGTTTTGGGTGCCCATGGCCGGCATGGATGGCTTGGGGGGGACCCCAAGAAGGGGTCCAAGACCCCACAGCCGGATCCATCCACAGGGGGGCGCCACAGGTCACTTTAGGCCGGATTTCACTATGGGGACCCAGGGGAGGCTGTTCACTCACACATGGGGGTTTTGGGTGCCCTTGGTCGGCATGGCTGGCTTGGGGGAGACCCCAAGAAGGGGTCCAAGCACCCACAGCCGAATCCATCCACAGGGGGGCGCCACAGGTCACTTTAGGCCTGATTTCACTGGGGGGACACTGGGGAGGCTGTTCACTCACACATGGGGGTTTTGGGTGCCCTTGGTCGGCATGGCTGGCTTGGGGGAGACCCCAAGAAGGGGTCCAAGCACCCCCACCAAGATCCATCCACAGGGGGGCGCCACAGGTCACTTTAAGCCTGATTTCACTATGGGTACACTGGGGAGGCTGTTCACTCACACATGGGGGTTTTGGGTGCCCATGGTCGGCATGGCTGGCTTGGAGGAGACCCCAAGAAGGGGTCCAAGCACCCCCACCAAGATCCATCCACAGGGGGGCGCCACAGGTCACTTTAAGCCTGATTTCACTATGGGTACCCAGGGGAGGCTGTTCACTCACACATGGGGGTTTTGGGTGCCCATGGCCGGCATGGATGGCTTGGGGGGGACCCCAAGAAGGGGTCCAAGACCCCACAGCCGGATCCATCCACAGGGGGGCGCCACAGGTCACTTTAGGCCGGATTTCACTATGGGGACCCAGGGGAGGCTTTTCACTCACACATGGGGGTTTTGGGTGCCCTTGGTCGGCATGGCTGGCTTGGGGGGGACCCCAAGAAGGGGTCCAAGACCCCACAGCCGGATCCATCCACAGGGGGGCGCCACAGGTCACTTTAGGCCGGATTTCACTATGGGGACCCAGGGGAGGCTTTTCACTCACACATGGGGGTTTTGGGTGCCCTTGGTCGGCATGGCTGGCTTGGGGGGGACCCCAAGAAGGGGTCCAAGCACCCCCACCAAGATCCATCCACAGGGGGGCGCCACAGGTCATTTTCACTAGGAGAACCAGGGGAGGGCTCCTGACTCACACATGGGCATTCTGGGTGCCCATGGCTGGGATGGGTGAGACAGAGTCCAGCCCTCCACACACAAAAGTGACCCAGCAGGCCAGAAGAAAGGGGAGAGAGAGAGAGAGAGAGAACAAATAATACATGGGCACAGAGCAGCCAGCCTCCATTGGAGCTGCCTGCACAGTGCTGCCCTCCTGTGGGAAAGGTTCACACACACACTCACTCACTCACTCACACAGACACACACAGACAAACCTATTCACTTGGGCCTTCTCCCTCATGCCCTGCTGACATCCATGCAGGCCCACATTGACCTTTGTGACCTCTGGAGCTCCATGCACCTTGTTCTAAACTCCCTGCCTAGTAAAGGGCATCTCCCATGGGCATGAGAGTACAGCTCACTCCCCTGGAGCACCATGCCTCTTTTTAATCACTCTCTCCCTATTAAAACCCTCTCTCCCATGGGCTTGAGAGTACAGCTTACTCCCTTGACCTCCAGAGGTATAGGAGGCCAAAAAAAAAGGGGGACAGAGCAGACAGCCCCCAAAGGGGATGCCTGCTCTGCCCCCCTATGAGACAGGTTCACTCACTCACACAGACACACCTATTCACTTGGGCCTTCTCCCTCATGCCCTGCTGACATCCATGCAGGCCCACATTGACCTTTGTGACCTCTGGAGCTACATGCCTCTTTTTAAACTCTCTCTTCCCATTAAAAGCCTCTCTCACATGGGCTTGAGAGTACAGCTTACTCCCTTGACCTCCAGAGGTATAGGAGGCCAAAAAAAAAGGGGGACAGAGCAGACAGCCCCCAAAGGGGATGCCTGCTCTGCCCCCCTATGAGACAGGTTCACTCACTCACACAGACACACCTATTCACTTGGGCCTTCTCTCTGTGGCCCTGCTGACAGCCATGCAGGCCCACATTGACCTTTGTGACCTCTGGAGCTCATTGCCTCCATCTCTACACTCCATGCCCAGTGAAACCCTCTCTCACTCGGCCTGAGACTGCAGCTCACTCCCTGGATGGCCTGGGCTCCAGAACCACGACCACCAAGCCCACACTCCCTGCCCACTCAAACCCTCTCTCACTCGGCCTCAGACTGCAGCTCACTCCCTGGATGGCCTGGGCTCCAGAACCACGACCACCAAGCCCACACTCCCTGCCCGCTCAAACCATCTCTCACTCGGACTGAGACTGCAGCTCACTGCATGGGCGTCCCCGACCTCCATGCCTCCAGGCCCACACTCCGTGTCCGCTCAAACCATCTCTCACTCGGACTGAGACTGCAGCTCACTGCATGG
>NW_028160515.1:7500-15000 GCF_964263955.1 Coregonus lavaretus | reverse complement strand
TGGGTGCTCTTGGTCGGATTGGGTTGTGGGTCAGACACCCCCACATGGAAGACCGCCGGCGGTCGATGGGAGAACCAGAGACCGACTCCTGGCTCACGGAAGGCCGATTTGGGTGCACTTGGTCGGATTGGGTTGTGGGTCAGACACCCCAACATGGTTGTCCGCCGGCGGACACCAGGAGAACCAGGGACCGACTCCTGGCTCACGGAAGGCCGATTTGATGCACTTTTTTCGGATTGGGGTGGTGGTCAGACACCCCCATATGGAAATCATCCGGTTGACAACATGAGAACCAGGGACCGACTCCTGGCTCCCGGAAGGCCGATTTTGATGCACTTTTCTCGGATTGGGTTGGTGGTCAGACACCCCCATATGGAAACCATCCGGTTGACACCAGGAGAACCAGGGACCGACTCCTGGCTCCCGGAAGGCCGATTTTGATGCACTTTTCTCGGATTGGGTTGGTGGTCAGACACCCCCATATGGAAATCATCCGGTTGACACTATGAGAACCAGGGACCGACTCCTGGCTCCCGGAAGGCCGATTTTGATGCACTTTTCTCGGATTGGGTTGGTGGTCAGACACCCCCATATGGAAATCATCCGGTTGACACTATGAGAACCAGGGACCGACTCCTGGCTCCCGGAAGGCCGATTTTGATGCACTTTTCTCGGATTGGGTTGGTGGTCAGACACCCCCATATGGAAACCATCCGGTTGACACTATGAGAACCAGGGACCGACTCCTGGCTCCCGGAAGGCCGATTTTGATGCACTTTTCTCGGATTGGGTTGGTGGTCAGACACCCCCATATGGAAACCATCCGGTTGACACTATGAGAACCAGGGACCGACTCCTGGCTCCCGGAAGGCCGATTTTGATGCACTTTTCTCGGATTGGGTTGGTGGTCAGACACCCCCATATGGAAATCATCCGGTTGACACTATGAGAACCAGGGACCGACTCCTGGCTCCCGGAAGGCCGATTTTGATGCACTTTTCTCGGATTGGGTTGGTGGTCAGACACCCCCATATGGAAACCATCCGGTTGACACCAGGAGAACCAGGGACCGACTCCTGGCTCCCGGAAGGCCGATTTTGATGCACTTTTCTCGGATTGGGTTGGTGGTCAGACACCCCCATATGGAAATCATCCGGTTGACACTATGAGAACCAGGGACCGACTCCTGGCTCCCGGAAGGCCGATTTTGATGCACTTTTCTCGGATTGGGTTGGTGGTCAGACACCCCCATATGGAAACCATCCGGTTGACACCAGGAGAACCAGGGACCGACTCCTGGCTCCCGGAAGGCCGATTTTGATGCACTTTTCTCGGATTGGGTTGGTGGTCAGACACCCCCATATGGAAACCATCCGGTTGACACCAGGAGAACCAGGGACCGACTCCTGGCTCCCGGAAGGCCGATTTTGATGCACTTTTCTCGGATTGGGTTGGTGGTCAGACACCCCCATATGGAAATCATCCGGTTGACAACAGGAGAACCAGGGACCGACTCCTGGCTCCCGGAAGGCCGATTTTGATGCACTTTTCTCGGATTGGGTTGGTGGTCAGACACCCCCATATGGAAACCATCCGGTTGACACTATGAGAACCAGGGACCGACTCCTGGCTCACGGAGGCCGATTTTGATGCACTTTTCTCGGATTGGGGTGGTGGTCAGACACCCCCATATGGATAACCGCCGGCGGACACCAGGAGAACCAGGGACCGACTCCTGGCTCACGGAGGCCGATTTTGTTGCACTTTTCTCGGATTGGGGTGGTGGTCAGACACCCCCATATGGAAATCATCCGGTTGACACTATGAGAACCAGGGACCGACTCCTGGCTCACGGAGGCCGATTTTGATGCACTTTTCTCGGATTGGGGTGGTGGTCAGACACCCCCATATGGTAAACCGCCGGCGGACACTAGGAGAACCAGGGGAGGCTCTTACCTCACACATGGGGGTTTTGGGTGCCCTTGGCCGGCTTGGGGGTGACCCCAAGGGGGGGTCCAAGACCCCACACCCGGATCCATCCACAGGGGGGCGCCACAGGTCACTTTAAGCCTGATTTCACTATGGGTACCCAGGGGAGGCTGTTCACTCACACATGGGGGTTTTGGGTGCCCTTGGTCGGCATGGCTGGCTTGGGGGAGACCCCAAGAAGGGGTCCAAGCACCCCCACCAAGATCCATCCACAGGGGGGCGCCACAGGTCACTTTAAGCCTGATTTCACTATGGGTACCCAGGGGAGGCTGTTCACTCACACATGGGGGTTTTGGGTGCCCATGGCCGGCATGGATGGCTTGGGGGGGACCCCAAGAAGGGGTCCAAGACCCCACAGCCGGATCCATCCACAGGGGGGCGCCACAGGTCACTTTAGGCCGGATTTCACTATGGGGACCCAGGGGAGGCTGTTCACTCACACATGGGGGTTTTGGGTGCCCTTGGTCGGCATGGCTGGCTTGGGGGAGACCCCAAGAAGGGGTCCAAGCACCCACAGCCGAATCCATCCACAGGGGGGCGCCACAGGTCACTTTAGGCCTGATTTCACTGGGGGGACACTGGGGAGGCTGTTCACTCACACATGGGGGTTTTGGGTGCCCTTGGTCGGCATGGCTGGCTTGGGGGAGACCCCAAGAAGGGGTCCAAGCACCCCCACCAAGATCCATCCACAGGGGGGCGCCACAGGTCACTTTAAGCCTGATTTCACTATGGGTACACTGGGGAGGCTGTTCACTCACACATGGGGGTTTTGGGTGCCCATGGTCGGCATGGCTGGCTTGGAGGAGACCCCAAGAAGGGGTCCAAGCACCCCCACCAAGATCCATCCACAGGGGGGCGCCACAGGTCACTTTAAGCCTGATTTCACTATGGGTACCCAGGGGAGGCTGTTCACTCACACATGGGGGTTTTGGGTGCCCATGGCCGGCATGGATGGCTTGGGGGGGACCCCAAGAAGGGGTCCAAGACCCCACAGCCGGATCCATCCACAGGGGGGCGCCACAGGTCACTTTAGGCCGGATTTCACTATGGGGACCCAGGGGAGGCTGTTCACTCACACATGGGGGTTTTGGGTGCCCTTGGTCGGCATGGCTGGCTTGGGGGAGACCCCAAGAAGGGGTCCAAGCACCCACAGCCGAATCCATCCACAGGGGGGCGCCACAGGTCACTTTAGGCCTGATTTCACTGGGGGGACACTGGGGAGGCTGTTCACTCACACATGGGGGTTTTGGGTGCCCTTGGTCGGCATGGCTGGCTTGGGGGAGACCCCAAGAAGGGGTCCAAGCACCCCCACCAAGATCCATCCACAGGGGGGCGCCACAGGTCACTTTAAGCCTGATTTCACTATGGGTACACTGGGGAGGCTGTTCACTCACACATGGGGGTTTTGGGTGCCCATGGTCGGCATGGCTGGCTTGGAGGAGACCCCAAGAAGGGGTCCAAGCACCCCCACCAAGATCCATCCACAGGGGGGCGCCACAGGTCACTTTAAGCCTGATTTCACTATGGGTACCCAGGGGAGGCTGTTCACTCACACATGGGGGTTTTGGGTGCCCATGGCCGGCATGGATGGCTTGGGGGGGACCCCAAGAAGGGGTCCAAGACCCCACAGCCGGATCCATCCACAGGGGGGCGCCACAGGTCACTTTAGGCCGGATTTCACTATGGGGACCCAGGGGAGGCTGTTCACTCACACATGGGGGTTTTGGGTGCCCTTGGTCGGCATGGCTGGCTTGGGGGAGACCCCAAGAAGGGGTCCAAGCACCCACAGCCGAATCCATCCACAGGGGGGCGCCACAGGTCACTTTAGGCCTGATTTCACTGGGGGGACACTGGGGAGGCTGTTCACTCACACATGGGGGTTTTGGGTGCCCTTGGTCGGCATGGCTGGCTTGGGGGAGACCCCAAGAAGGGGTCCAAGCACCCCCACCAAGATCCATCCACAGGGGGGCGCCACAGGTCACTTTAAGCCTGATTTCACTATGGGTACACTGGGGAGGCTGTTCACTCACACATGGGGGTTTTGGGTGCCCATGGTCGGCATGGCTGGCTTGGAGGAGACCCCAAGAAGGGGTCCAAGCACCCCCACCAAGATCCATCCACAGGGGGGCGCCACAGGTCACTTTAAGCCTGATTTCACTATGGGTACCCAGGGGAGGCTGTTCACTCACACATGGGGGTTTTGGGTGCCCATGGCCGGCATGGATGGCTTGGGGGGGACCCCAAGAAGGGGTCCAAGACCCCACAGCCGGATCCATCCACAGGGGGGCGCCACAGGTCACTTTAGGCCGGATTTCACTATGGGGACCCAGGGGAGGCTGTTCACTCACACATGGGGGTTTTGGGTGCCCTTGGTCGGCATGGCTGGCTTGGGGGAGACCCCAAGAAGGGGTCCAAGCACCCACAGCCGAATCCATCCACAGGGGGGCGCCACAGGTCACTTTAGGCCTGATTTCACTGGGGGGACACTGGGGAGGCTGTTCACTCACACATGGGGGTTTTGGGTGCCCTTGGTCGGCATGGCTGGCTTGGGGGAGACCCCAAGAAGGGGTCCAAGCACCCCCACCAAGATCCATCCACAGGGGGGCGCCACAGGTCACTTTAAGCCTGATTTCACTATGGGTACACTGGGGAGGCTGTTCACTCACACATGGGGGTTTTGGGTGCCCATGGTCGGCATGGCTGGCTTGGAGGAGACCCCAAGAAGGGGTCCAAGCACCCCCACCAAGATCCATCCACAGGGGGGCGCCACAGGTCACTTTAAGCCTGATTTCACTATGGGTACCCAGGGGAGGCTGTTCACTCACACATGGGGGTTTTGGGTGCCCATGGCCGGCATGGATGGCTTGGGGGGGACCCCAAGAAGGGGTCCAAGACCCCACAGCCGGATCCATCCACAGGGGGGCGCCACAGGTCACTTTAGGCCGGATTTCACTATGGGGACCCAGGGGAGGCTGTTCACTCACACATGGGGGTTTTGGGTGCCCTTGGTCGGCATGGCTGGCTTGGGGGAGACCCCAAGAAGGGGTCCAAGCACCCACAGCCGAATCCATCCACAGGGGGGCGCCACAGGTCACTTTAGGCCTGATTTCACTGGGGGGACACTGGGGAGGCTGTTCACTCACACATGGGGGTTTTGGGTGCCCTTGGTCGGCATGGCTGGCTTGGGGGAGACCCCAAGAAGGGGTCCAAGCACCCCCACCAAGATCCATCCACAGGGGGGCGCCACAGGTCACTTTAAGCCTGATTTCACTATGGGTACACTGGGGAGGCTGTTCACTCACACATGGGGGTTTTGGGTGCCCATGGTCGGCATGGCTGGCTTGGAGGAGACCCCAAGAAGGGGTCCAAGCACCCCCACCAAGATCCATCCACAGGGGGGCGCCACAGGTCACTTTAAGCCTGATTTCACTATGGGTACCCAGGGGAGGCTGTTCACTCACACATGGGGGTTTTGGGTGCCCATGGCCGGCATGGATGGCTTGGGGGGGACCCCAAGAAGGGGTCCAAGACCCCACAGCCGGATCCATCCACAGGGGGGCGCCACAGGTCACTTTAGGCCGGATTTCACTATGGGGACCCAGGGGAGGCTGTTCACTCACACATGGGGGTTTTGGGTGCCCTTGGTCGGCATGGCTGGCTTGGGGGAGACCCCAAGAAGGGGTCCAAGCACCCACAGCCGAATCCATCCACAGGGGGGCGCCACAGGTCACTTTAGGCCTGATTTCACTGGGGGGACACTGGGGAGGCTGTTCACTCACACATGGGGGTTTTGGGTGCCCTTGGTCGGCATGGCTGGCTTGGGGGAGACCCCAAGAAGGGGTCCAAGCACCCCCACCAAGATCCATCCACAGGGGGGCGCCACAGGTCACTTTAAGCCTGATTTCACTATGGGTACACTGGGGAGGCTGTTCACTCACACATGGGGGTTTTGGGTGCCCATGGTCGGCATGGCTGGCTTGGAGGAGACCCCAAGAAGGGGTCCAAGCACCCCCACCAAGATCCATCCACAGGGGGGCGCCACAGGTCACTTTAAGCCTGATTTCACTATGGGTACCCAGGGGAGGCTGTTCACTCACACATGGGGGTTTTGGGTGCCCATGGCCGGCATGGATGGCTTGGGGGGGACCCCAAGAAGGGGTCCAAGACCCCACAGCCGGATCCATCCACAGGGGGGCGCCACAGGTCACTTTAGGCCGGATTTCACTATGGGGACCCAGGGGAGGCTTTTCACTCACACATGGGGGTTTTGGGTGCCCTTGGTCGGCATGGCTGGCTTGGGGGGGACCCCAAGAAGGGGTCCAAGACCCCACAGCCGGATCCATCCACAGGGGGGCGCCACAGGTCACTTTAGGCCGGATTTCACTATGGGGACCCAGGGGAGGCTTTTCACTCACACATGGGGGTTTTGGGTGCCCTTGGTCGGCATGGCTGGCTTGGGGGGGACCCCAAGAAGGGGTCCAAGCACCCCCACCAAGATCCATCCACAGGGGGGCGCCACAGGTCATTTTCACTAGGAGAACCAGGGGAGGGCTCCTGACTCACACATGGGCATTCTGGGTGCCCATGGCTGGGATGGGTGAGACAGAGTCCAGCCCTCCACACACAAAAGTGACCCAGCAGGCCAGAAGAAAGGGGAGAGAGAGAGAGAGAGAGAACAAATAATACATGGGCACAGAGCAGCCAGCCTCCATTGGAGCTGCCTGCACAGTGCTGCCCTCCTGTGGGAAAGGTTCACACACACACTCACTCACTCACTCACACAGACACACACAGACAAACCTATTCACTTGGGCCTTCTCCCTCATGCCCTGCTGACATCCATGCAGGCCCACATTGACCTTTGTGACCTCTGGAGCTCCATGCACCTTGTTCTAAACTCCCTGCCTAGTAAAGGGCATCTCCCATGGGCATGAGAGTACAGCTCACTCCCCTGGAGCACCATGCCTCTTTTTAATCACTCTCTCCCTATTAAAACCCTCTCTCCCATGGGCTTGAGAGTACAGCTTACTCCCTTGACCTCCAGAGGTATAGGAGGCCAAAAAAAAAGGGGGACAGAGCAGACAGCCCCCAAAGGGGATGCCTGCTCTGCCCCCCTATGAGACAGGTTCACTCACTCACACAGACACACCTATTCACTTGGGCCTTCTCCCTCATGCCCTGCTGACATCCATGCAGGCCCACATTGACCTTTGTGACCTCTGGAGCTACATGCCTCTTTTTAAACTCTCTCTTCCCATTAAAAGCCTCTCTCACATGGGCTTGAGAGTACAGCTTACTCCCTTGACCTCCAGAGGTATAGGAGGCCAAAAAAAAAGGGGGACAGAGCAGACAGCCCCCAAAGGGGATGCCTGCTCTGCCCCCCTATGAGACAGGTTCACTCACTCACACAGACACACCTATTCACTTGGGCCTTCTCTCTGTGGCCCTGCTGACAGCCATGCAGGCCCACATTGACCTTTGTGACCTCTGGAGCTCATTGCCTCCATCTCT
>NW_028160516.1:17500-31117 GCF_964263955.1 Coregonus lavaretus | reverse complement strand
AGCAGTAATACCTGTAGGTAGGGGTTAAAGTGACTAGACAACAGGATAGATAATAGACAGTAGCAGCAGTATACTGTAGGTAGGGGGTAAAGTGACTAGACAACAGGATAGATAATAGACAGTAGCAGCAGTATACTGTAGGTAGGGGGTAAAGTGACTAGACAACAGGATAGATAATAGACAGTAGCAGCAGTATACTGTAGGTAGGGGTAAAGTGACTAGGCAACAGGATAGGATAATAGACAGTAGCAGCAGTATACTGTAGGTAGGGGTAAAGTGACTAGGCAACAGGATAGATAATAGACAGTAGCAGCAGTATACTGTAGGTAGGGGTAAAGTGACTAGACAACAGGATAGATAATAGACAGTAGCAGCAGTATACTGTAGGTAGGGGTAAAGTGACTAGACAACAGGATAGATAATAGACAGTAGCAGCAGTATACTGTAGGTAGGGGTAAAGTGACTAGACAACAGGATAGATAATAGACAGTAGCAGCAGTATACTGTAGGTAGGGGTAAAGTGACTAGGCAACAGGATAGATAATAGACAGTAGCAGCAGTATACTGTAGGTAGGGGTAAAGGGACTAGACAACAGGATAGATAATAGACAGTAGCAGCAGTATACTGTAGGTAGGGGTAAAGTGACTAGGCAACAGGATAGATAATAGACAGTAGCAGCAGTATACTGTAGGTAGGGGTAAAGTGACTAGGCAACAGGATAGATAATAGACAGTAGCAGCAGTATACTGTAGGTAGGGGTAAAGTGACTAGACAACAGGATAGATAATAGACAGTAGCAGCAGTATACTGTAGGTAGGGGTAAAGTGACTAGGCAACAGGATAGATAATAGACAGTAGCAGCAGTATACTGTAGGTAGGGGTAAAGTGACTAGGCAACAGGATAGATAATAGACAGTAGCAGCAGTATACTGTAGGTAGGGGTAAAGTGACTAGGCAACAGGATAGATAATAGACAGTAGCAGCAGTATACTGTAGGTAGGGGTAAAGTGACTAGGCAACAGGATAGATAATAGACAGTAGCAGCAGTATACTGTAGGTAGGGGTAAAGTGACTAGGCAACAGGATAGATAATAGACAGTAGCAGCAGTATACTGTAGGTAGGGGTAAAGTGACTAGGCAACAGGATAGATAATAGACAGTAGCAGCAGTATGCTGTAGGTAGGGGTAAAGTGACTAGACAACAGGATAGATAATAGACAGTAGCAGCAGTATACTGTAGGTAGGGGTAAAGTGACTAGACAACAGGATAGATAATAGACAGTAGCAGCAGTATACTGTAGGTAGGGGTAAAGTGACTAGGCAACAGGATAGATAATAGACAGTAGCAGCAGTATACTGTAGGTAGGGGTAAAGTGACTAGGCAACAGGATAGATATCCACCGCACACAGAGGTGATAAAGGGGGTGTCAACGACAGTTAAACACTCCTCATCTGGTTCAACACACACAGAGGTGATAGAGGGGGTGTCAAAGACAGTTAAACAATTTTTACTGGCTTTTAAACGAGCAGGCTTAGCTCAATGATGAGAGGGTGGTTAACAACATCCAGGCGGAGTCTCTTCTAGCTTTATGCCAGGGTAGCGTTGTGTTGCGTTACGGTTTCTACTGAAGGACTGTGCATTATGAACAGGGACCATCTGGAGTCATCCATAGTGGGGCTGAATGCATCATTTCACCCTAATTCCTTTTAAATCACAGGCGTCATTGGATTTAATGGACAAATGTTTCATAGATGACGACGGGCCGATCAGAACTTCAGCAACTGGAGAACAAATGACTGACTGACACTCCTCAAGTTCACTGACCTTCACAGAGTGTGTGTGGTGGGGGGGGGGGGGGGGGGGGGGGGGGGGTAATCCCTCGCAGGTGTTTTAGTTCTTTGGCACGGTTCCAAACCCTGCCCACTGCCTTTCAGACATGCTGGTTCAGTCTGTCTGTGGAAATTCACATTTGTAATAAACACTTTGCTTTTTAAAATACACTGAACAAAAATATATACACAACATGTAAAGTGTTGGTCTCATGTTTCATGAGCTGATATAAAAGATCCCACAAATGTTCCGTACGCACAAAAAAGCTTATTTCTCTAAAATGTTGTGCACAAATCTGTTTACATCCCTTGTTAGTGAGCGTTTCTCCTTTGCCAAGATAATCCATCCACCTGACAGGTGTGGCATATCAAGAAGCTGATTAAACAGCATGATCATTACACAGGTGCACCTTGTGCTGGGGACAATAAAAGGCCACTCTAAAATGTGCAGTTTTGTCACACAACACAACGCCACAGATGTCTCAAGTTTTGAGGGAGGTGCAATTGGCATGCTGACTGCAGGAATGTCCACCAGAGCTGTTGCCAGATAATTTGATGTTAATTTCTCTACCATAAGCCGCCTCCAACGTCGTTTTAAAGAATTTGGCAGTACGTCCAACCGGCCTCACAACCGAAGACCACGTGTAACCACACCGGCCCAGGACCTCCACATCCGGCTTCTTCACCTGCGGGATCATCTGAGACCAGCCACCCGGACAGCTGATGAAACGGAGGAGTATTTCTGTCTGTAATAAAGCCCTTTTGTGGGGAAAATCTCATTCTGATTGACTGGGCCTGGCTCCCCAGTGGGTGGCGAATGTCCTCCCAAGCCCACCCATGGCTGCGCCCCTGCCCAGTCATGTGAAATCCATAGATTAGGGCCTAATGAATTTTATTTAAATTAACTGATTTCTTTATATGAACTGTAACTCAGTCAAATCGTTGAAATTGTTGCATGTTGTGTTTATATTTTTGTTCAGGATATTTTTTAAAGGGATGTTTAGTCACCATGTTGTTTCCGTGTCAAAAATAACCTTTAAAGCTGGAATCCTTGATGGTGGAACCGTCACGCCACCATTTGCAATATTACGACAACAAAGAAGTTACCGCAAACAATGAACACTGTGTTTCCCCCATTCTGTTGCACGCGCGATAGAAGGGCATAATATATACTAAAGCATGTTTTTACCATGCTTCACAACGCTCCTCAGGTCAATGGGGGTGGGGCGGCCAGTGGAGCGATTACTCCCTACTGCGGATTCCATCTTTTAAGATTAAAGTTCGGAATAGAACGCTCAGACTCACTAACGATGTTCTAAACACCACCTGCTGCTCGTTAGATGACATCATCATGTCACATGTCGTGTCTATAAATCAGTGACCTCACTGTCATAGGTACTGGTCCGAAGTGACAGCGGAACGTTCATCTAAAATGTCACTTCACAACTGGTTTACGTCAAGCCTTAAGCCATGGCATGGGGGGGGGGGACGGGGGGGGACGGACGGACGGGGGGGGGGGGGGGGGGGGTGGCAGGCTGGAGGCGGGGTTGGTTGGCTGCGTTGGGTGAGTGAGTGGGGATGGATGGGTGAGTGACGGGGATTGGAGTGAACGTGTTATGTACTTCTGCTCTGTTCTCCGTCACTTTAAGGCGAACAGGGGATTGTGCTTCTTATTGAGATGAATGCATTGGTCTCCATTTAGGTCCTATTACACAGAAATCCGTTTCTTTCCCCTTTCAACTGTCTGGTCATTTCCTCTTTTTTTGTTTGCTGATTGTCTGTTATCTTATATTGTCTTATTGTGTCCATCTTTATGCTATTCCCAGGAGCAGTATGTCTTCATCCACGACGCCATCTTGGAGGCGTGTCTTTGTGGTGACACCACCATTCCAGCCAATCAGCTCCGCTCAGTCTACTATGAAATGAACCGATTGGACCCCCAGACCAACTCCTCCCAGATCAAAGAGGAGTTCAGGGTGAGAATCTGTTCCATTGTGGTCCTTCCTCCTCCCTCATTTAGGCCAGCAAGTAGGAGATCCTACACAGATACATTTAGGCCAGCAAGTAGGAGAGTCCTACACAGATACATTTAGGCCAGCAAGTAGGAGAGTCCTACACAGATACATTTAGGCCAGCAAGTAGGAGAGTCCTACACAGATACATTTAGGCCAGCAAGTAGGAGAACCTACACAGATACATTTAGGCCAGCAAGTAGGAGAACCTACACAGATACATTTAGGCCAGCAAGTAGGAGAACCTACACAGATACATTTAGGCCAGCAAGTAGGAGAGTCCTACACAGATACATTTAGGCCAGCAAGTAGGAGAGTCCTACACAGATACATTTAGGCCAGCAAGTAGGAGAGTCCTACACAGATACATTTAGGCCAGCAAGTAGGAGAGTCCTACACAGATACATTTAGGCCAGCAAGTAGGAGAGTCCTACACAGATACATTTAGGCCAGCAAGTAGGAGAGTCCTACACAGATACATTTAGGCCAGCAAGTAGGAGAGTCCTACACAGATACATTTAGGCCAGCAAGTAGGAGAGTCCTACACAGATACATTTAGGCCAGCAAGTAGGAGAACCTACACAGATACATTTAGGCCAGCAAGTAGGAGAACCTACACAGATACATTTAGGCCAGCAAGTAGGAGAACCTACACAGATACATTTAGGCCAGCAAGTAGGAGAGTCCTACACAGATACATTTAGGCCAGCAAGTAGGAGAGTCCTACACAGATACATTTAGGCCAGCAAGTAGGAGAGTCCTACACAGATACATTTAGGCCAGCAAGTAGGAGAGTCCTACACAGATACATTTAGGCCAGCAAGTAGGAGAGTCCTACACAGATACATTTAGGCCAGCAAGTAGGAGAGTCCTACACAGATACATTTAGGCCAGCAACTCCTGCGTTGCGTGTGGAGGACTGCAGTATCGCCCCACTGTAACCCACTGTAACCTCTAGTGTCTCTCTCTCCAGACTCTAAACATGGTAACTCCTGCGTTGCGTGTGGAGGACTGCAGTATCGCCCCACTCTAACCCACTGTAACCTCTAGTGTCTCTCTCTCCAGACTCTAAACATGGTGACTCCTACGTTGCGTGTGGAGGACTGCAGTATCGCCCCACTGTAACCCACTGTAACCTCTAGTGTCTCTCTCTCCAGACTCTAAACATGGTAACTCCTGCGTTGCGTGTGGAGGACTGCAGTATCGCCCCACTGTAACCCACTGTAACCTCTAGTGTCTCTCTCTCCAGACTCTAAACATGGTAACTCCTGCGTTGCGTGTGGAGGACTGCAGTATCGCCCCACTGTAACCCACTGTAACCTCTAGTGTCTCTCTCTCCAGACTCTAAACATGGTAACTCCTGCGTTGCGTGTGGAGGACTGCAGTATCGCCCCACTGTAACCCACTGTAACCTCTAGTGTCTCTCTCTCCAGACTCTAAACATGGTGACTCCTGCGTTGCGTGTGGAGGACTGCAGTATCGCCCCACTGTAACCCACTGTAACCTCTAGTGTCTCTCTCTCCAGACTCTAAACATGGTAACTCCTGCGTTGCGTGTGGAGGACTGCAGTATCGCCCCACTGTAACCCACTGTAACCTCTAGTGTCTCTCTCTCCAGACTCTAAACATGGTGACTCCTGCGTTGCGTGTGGAGGACTGCAGTATCGCCCTGCTCCCCAGGAACCATGAGAAGAACCGCTGTATGGACGTCCTTCCTCCCGACCGCTGTCTGCCGTTCCTCATCACCATCGACGGAGAGAGCTCCAACTACATCAACGCTGCTCTGATGGACGTACGTCTCTCACACACACTAACACACACACACACACACACTAACACACATAGACACACACACTAACACACACACACACACACTAACACACACAGACACACACACTAACACACACACTAACACACACACACACACACTAACACACACAGACACACACACTAACACACACACACACACACACACACTAACACACACAGACACACACACTAACACACACACACGCACTAACACACACACACACACACACACTAACACACACAGACACACACACTAACACACACACACACACACACACACACTAACACACACAGACACACACACTAACACACACACACACACACACTAACACACACACACACAAACACTAACACACACACACGCACTAACACAATAACACACACAGACACACACACTAACACACACACACACACACACACACACACACAATAACACACACAGACACACACACTAACACACACACACACACACACACACACACACACACACTAACACACACAGACACACACACTAACACACACACACACACACACACTAACACACACAGACACACACACTAACACACACACACGCACACACTAACACACACACACGCACTAACACACACACACACATGCCCACACTGGTATATGGTACACGTCTATGTAATTCATGTATCTCTCTCTTTACCCCCTCCATCTCTCTCTCCCTCTCTTTACCCCCTCCATCTCTCTCTCTCTATCTCTCTCTCTCTCTCTACACCCTCCATCTCTCTCCCTCTCTCTCTCTCTCTACCCCCTCCATCTCTCTCCCTCTCTCTCTCTACCCCCTCTCTACCCCATCCATCTCTCTCTCCCTCTCTCTCTCTCTACCCCCTCCATCCCTCTCTCCCTATCTCTTTCTCTCTCTCTACCCCTCCATCTCTCTCCCTCTCTCTCTCTCTCTCTACCCCCTCATCTCTCTCCGTCTCTCTCTCTCTCTACCCTCTCTCTCTCTCTACCCTCGCCATCTCTCTCCGTCTCTCTCTCTCTACCCTCTCTCTCGCTCTCTCTACCCCCTCCATCCCTCTCTCTCTCTCTCTCTCTCTCTCTCTCTCTCTCCCTCTCTCTACCCCCTCCACCCCTCTCTCCCTCTCTCTCTACCCCCTCCATCTCTCTCTCCCTCTCTCTCTCTCTATCTTCTCCATCCATCCATCCATCCTCTCTCTCTCTCTCTCTCTCTCTCTCTCTCTCTCTCTCTCTCTCTCTCTCTCTCTCTCTCTACCGCCTCCCTCATGTAGAGTTATAAACAGCCGTCAGCGTTCATCGTGACCCAGCATCCTCTGCCCAACACAGTGAAGGATTTCTGGAGGCTGGTGTTGGACTACCACTGTACCTCCATAGTGATGCTCAATGATGTCGACCCAGCACAGGTAGACACACACACACACACGCACACATGCACACAAAAAGACATGTACACACTCACACACACACACGCACACATACACACACACACACGCACACATACACAAGGACTCACAACTACACACACAAAGACACACATACACACATACACAAGGACTCATAACTTCAGACACAAAGACACACATACGCACACACACAAGGACTCATAACTACACACACAAAGACACACATACGCACACACACACACACACGCACGCATACACAAGGACAGAGACATTGTCAATATCACGTGTTAATATCACCTTGCCTGCATAATACTGAAGGATATCAGGCACCAGATATAGATATAGACAATAATACTGAAGGATATCAGGCACCAGATATAGACATGACAATAACACTGAAGGATATCAGGCACCAGATATAGATATAGACAATAATACTGAAGGATATCAGGCACCAGATATAGACATGACAATAATACTGAAGGATATCAGGCACCAGATATAGATATAGACAATAATACTGAAGGATATCAGGCACCAGATATAGACATCACAATAATACTGAAGGATATCAGGCACCAGATATAGACATGACAATAATACTGAAGGATATCAGGCACCAGATATAGATATAGACAATAATACTGAAGGATATCAGGCACCAGATATAGATATAGACAATAATACTGAAGGATATCAGGCACCAGATATAGATATAGACAATAATACTGAAGGATATCAGGCACCAGATATAGATATAGACAATAATACTGAAGGATATCAGGCACCAGATATAGACATCACAATAATACTGAAGGATATCAGGCACCAGATATAGACATGACAATAACACAGAATGAGCATGGTTTAGAATTGTACAGTAGAGTAGATGCAAGATAGATAGATAGATAGGTAGGTAGGTAGGTAGGTAGGTCGGTCGGTCGGTCGGGGTCGGTCGGTCGGTCGGTCGGTCAATATCAGTCAGATAGATAGGACAGGGTTATAGATGGATCTCTGTACATCATCAATATCAGTCAGATAGATAGGACTGGGTTATAGATGGATCTCTGTACATCATCAATATCAGTCAGATAGATAGGACTGGGTTATAGATGGATCTCTGTACATCATCAGTCAGATAGATAGGACAGGGTTATAAGCAG
This sequence comes from Coregonus lavaretus, assembly GCF_964263955.1. NCBI lineage: Eukaryota > Metazoa > Chordata > Actinopteri > Salmoniformes > Salmonidae > Coregonus > Coregonus lavaretus. Next base: position 22,912 of record NW_028160516.1, on the reverse strand, counting down.
AGGGTAGATAAAATAGATAAGACTCTCTCCGGGAGCTCCAGGCCCTGTTATCACACCCAGGGATCAAAGCCTCTGGCTGGGCTGCTCTCGCTGCTCTCTCCCTGGGTGACTGACTGACTAGCTGACACACTGGCTGCCAGGGCCTTTCATTCAATATTCTCACTGTAGCTCAGGTGGAGCGATGGGGGGGCAGAGAGAGAGAGAGAGAGAGAGAGAGAGAGAGAGAGAGAGAGAGAGAGAGAGAGAGAGAGAGAGAGAGAGAGAGAGAGAGACAGAGAGACAGAGAGACAGAGAGACAGAGAAAAGTGATGTGAGGAAGGAAGTTAGAGGAAGTGAGGGATGGAGGGGGAGGAAGGGAGGAGAGTAGAAGGCAGGGGAGTGAAAGTGAGAGGAGAGGGAGGAAGGGAGTTAGAGAGCTACTTTTGCTCCATCAGTATCTTTGTTTTGCATCTGTTGAATTTGTCGTTCTGATTGGCTCTCAGAGGAGGCAGAGATAAGAGGTTTTCTTCCACCTGAATTTTTGCTATCTCTTTGTTTATGTGTGGTGCTGCGATGCGCTGTGTGTGTGTGTGTGTGTGTGTGTGTGTGTGTGTGTGTGTGTGTGTGTGTGCGTGCGTGTGCGTGCGTGCGTGCGTGCGTGCGTTTGTGTGTGCGTGCGTGCGTGTGTGCGCGCGCACATACCTGTGTGTGTGTGCCTGCTTGTTATGCTGATGATGTTTGAGTCTGTGTCTATGTTCCTGCATTATGCATCGTGTGTGTGCACTGCACCACTTCTCTGTGTCAACTTTTCTGCTGTGCGTGAATGTTGTCTAAGTAATATACTGACGGTACATTATACAGGTGCATGTTGTCCAAGTCATTTATTAACCATTTACCTCATATCAGTCTCGTTCTGAAGTCTGCACAGACCTTGGTCTTACTGATCATTCCGTCCCACACAAATTGATTTAATTATTTATTTACGAACTAATTAGAAATGATAACACAAGATACAAACACGTACACGGTATAGGCAGGGATTAGAAACTGAATACAATGAAAACGGGTCCCTAGCGGACTCACACAATATGACACTTGTTACAAAAGATGGCGATTTAAAGAGAGAGAGCGAGAGAAAACACTTGGTTACACATGGACCTAAGCTCATAGTAATCCTAATACTTTGCCCAGAACTGCCGCCCGTTTGGTAAGAAGTAATGCATGTATTTACGTGTTTGTCGTCATCGTCTCTGTTGGACCCAGGCCTTCGTGGGAAGGGGTCGATTGGGCCTCCTCTTTTCGGATGGCCTTTTAGATGTAAGGCTCAGATGTAAGGCTCAGATTGTCCACAAGAGGTCACATTGTCCTTCTTCTAAGTCGTCTGTTTACTTTCACTCGTTCTGGAAGTGGTCTTCTGAGGACGGCTAATCGGCCGTGTCGATGATCCCCTGTGGGGTGATGAGAGCAGTGTAGTAGACGATGGCTTGAAGAGAGTAACAGGACGGTCCCACTTAAATTCACCTTCTTAGATACAGTCCTTAGAACAGCTACTCAGACGTAACGTTGATTGCATTTACATTTTACATTTTAGTCATTTAGCAGACGCTCTTATCCAGAGCGACTTACATGAGCAATTAGGGTTAAGTGCCTTGCTCAAGGGCACATTTACGTCATTTAGCAGACGCTCTTATCCAGAGCGACTACAAATTGGTGCATTCACCCTATAGCCAGTGGGATAACCACATTACAATTATATATTATTATTTTTTTTGGGGGGGGGGGGTAGAAGGATTACTTTATCCTATCCCAGGTGTTCCTTAAAGAGGTGGGGTTTCAAATGTCTCCGGAAGGTGGTGAGTGACTCCGCTGTCCTGGCGTCGTGAGGGAGCTTGTTCCACCATTGGGGTGCCAGAGCAGCGAACAGCTTTGACTGGGCTGAGCGGGAACTATGCTTCCGCAGAGGAAGGGGAGCCAGCAGGCCAGAGGTGGATGAACGCAATGCCCTCGCCTGGGTGTAGGGACTGATCAGAGCCTGAAGGTACGGAGGTGCCGTTCCCCTCACTGCTCCATAGGCAAGCACCATGGTCTTGTAACGGATGCGAGCTTCAACTGGAAGCCAGTGGAGTGTGCAGAGGAGGGGGGTGACGTGAGAGAACTTGGGAAGGTTGAACACCAGACGGGCTGCGGCATTCTGGATGAGTTGTAGGGGTTTAATGGCACAGGCAGGGAGCCCAGCCAACAGCGAGTTGCAGTAATCCAGACGGGAGATGACAAGTGCCTGGATTAGGACCTGTGCCGCTTCCTGTGTAAGGCAGGGTCGTACTCTCCGAATGTTGTAGAGCATGAACCTGCAGGATCGGGTCACCGCCTTGATGTTGGCGGAGAACGACAGGGTGTTGTCCAGGGTCACGCCAAGGCTCTTCGCACTCTGGGAGGAGGACACAACGGAGTTGTCAACTGTGATGGCGAGATCATGGAACGGGCAGTCCTTCCCCGGGAGGAAGAGCAGCTCCGTCTTGCCAGGGTTCAGCTTGAGGTGGTGATCCGTCATCCATACTGATATGTCGGCCAGACATGCAGAGATGCGATTCGCCACCTGGTTATCAGAAGGGGGAAAGGAGAAGATTAGTTGTGTATCGTCAGCGTAGCAATGATAGGAGAGGCCATGTGAGGATATGACAGAGCCAAGTGACTTGGTGTATAGGGAGAAAAGGAGAGGGCCTAGAACTGAGCCCTGGGGGACACCAGTGGTGAGAGCACGTGGTGCGGAGACAGCTTCTCGCCATGCCACTTGGTAGGAGCGACCGGTCAGGTAGGACGCAATCCAGGAGTGAGCCGCGCCGGAGATGCCCAGCTCGGAGAGGGTGGAGAGGAGGATCTGATGGTTCACTGTATCAAAGGCAGCAGACAGGTCTAGAAGGACAAGAGCAGAGGAGAGAGAGTTAGCTTTAGCAGTGCGGAGAGCCTCCGTGACACAGAGAAGAGCAGTCTCAGTTGAATGACCAGTCCTGAAACCTGACTGGTTTGGATCAAGAAGGTCATTCTGAGAGAGATAGCAAGAGAGTTGGCTAAAGACGGCACGCTCAATAGTTTTGGAAAGAAAAGAAAGAAGGGATACTGGTCTGTAGTTGTTGACATCAGTGGGATCGAGTGTTGGTTTTTTGAGAAGGGGTGCAACTCTCGCTCTCTTGAAGACGGAAGGGACATGGCCAGCGGTCAAGGATGAGTTGATCAGCGAGGTGAGGTAGGGGAGAAGGTCACCGGAGATGGTCTGGAGAAGAGAGGAGGGGATGGGGTCAAGCGGGCAGGTTGTTGGGCGGCCTGCAGTCACTAGTCGCAAGATTTTATCTGGAGAGAGAGGGGAGAAAGAAGTCAAAGCATAGGGTAGGGCAGTGTGAGCAGGACCAGCAGTGTCATTAGACTTAACAAACGAGGATCGGATGTCGTCAACCTTCTTTTCAAAGTGGTTGACAAAGTCATCCACAGAGAGGGGGGGGGGGGGGATTCAGCAGTGAGGAGAATGTGGCAAAGAGCTTCCTAGGGTTAGAGGCAGATGCTTGGAATTTAGAGTGGTAGAAAGTGGCCTTAGCAGCAGAAACAGATGAAGAAAATGTAGAGAGGAGGGAGTGAAAAGATGCCAGGTCGGCAGGGAGTTTAGTTTTCTTCCATTTCCGCTCAGCTGCCCGGAGCTCTGTTCTGTGAGCTCGCAATGAGTCCTCAAGCCACGGAGCTGGAGGGGAGGACCGAGCCGGCCGGGAGGATAGGGGACACGGGGAGTCAAAGGATGCAGAAAGGGAGGAGAGGAGGGTTGAGGAGGCAGAATCAGGAGATTGGAGGGAGAAGGATTGAGCAGAGGGAAGAGATGATAGGATGGAAGAGGAGAGAGTAGTGGGAGAGAGAGAGCGAAGGTTGCGGCGGCACGTTACCATCTGTGTAGGGGCAGAGTGAGTAGTGTTGGAGGAGAGCGAGAGAGAAAAGGATACAAAGTAGTGGTCGGAGACATGGAGGGGAGTTGCAGTGAGATTAGTAGAAGAGCAACATCTAGTAAAGATGAAGTCAAGCGTATTGCCTGCCTTGTGAGTGGGGGGGGATGGTGAGAGGGTGAGGTCAAAAGAGGAGAGGAGTGGAAAGAAGGAGGCAGAGAGAAATGAGTCAAATGTAGACGTGGGGAGGTTGAAATCCCCCAAGACTGTGAAGGGTGAGCCATCCTCAGGAAAGGAACTTATCAAGGCGTCAAGCTCATTGATGAACTCTCCAAGGGAACCTGGAGGGCGATAGATGACAAGGATATTAAGCTTAAATGGGCCAAATTGGTAGCGGAGGCAACTTTGTCGTCTTCACCTCGTGTTGATTTTCAGGGTCGGGGACCAATATGGACAACAGCTGCAGCTTGAGGTCCGTCTAGTCTGATCTGATCATTCTTATCTCAGTCTTTTATGCACTCTGGTAAAGAGGGCCGTTTCCGTCATTCTGACACACTCTCTGAGCTCCCTCGGGCGTGGCTAGTTACGAGGCAAAAGTATTATCATCACTTTGGTTTTGTTAGAAAGCTAAAATCACATTCCTATCTTCACGGAAACATTGTCTTCCTCCTTGATATTATATAAGGTAAAGGATGTAAATCTGATATCCACAGAGTAAAAGCTCTTCAAGTCACAATGTTTTATTTTTTTATTTTTAATGACATCACAAAAGAGTCATTCATTTTCCATATTCCATTTCTCATCATTCCCAACGTTTGGATGTTGAAATATATTGTCCCAATGTTCATGGTTGGATGTTGACGTTTTTGGGGGCTGCAAAAGTCTCTGAAACCAAAGGACGTTCCTTTCACCATACTACAGGGCCAGAGATAGATTCTCCTATCTCTAATTTATGGCAGTATTAAGGTGTCAAGACCGGCACAGCCCCCCCCCCCCAGTGGGTAAGAGGGTCTGGTTGTTGTCGGCCATTGTCTTGGCTGATATGAGGCCTTTGATCCTCACCCAAGGAGAGTCATGACACAGGTGAATGTTGTCTAAGTAATATACTGACAGTACAGTATACAGGTGCACGTTTTATTGTTTCTACCTCGTCTGTTTCTCCATAGGGGGTAAATGAGCGGGGGGGTATTTCCTGCTCTTATGAGCCTGTCTCCTGGGTTCAGTACTCTAACAGTTGAAAACTAAACTGCCAAAGCAAAGAGTTGATATAATCCACTTTTTGTATCACATTCTGAACGCATCCATTCTCCTCCGGAACATCTTTTGATCATGTATTCCTTTACAAAAAAGCAACTCTGGGTTTCCTGGGCTTTTGAAAATAAAGAAAATATGGATTTTTTTAGAAGACTGATACCTGTCACATGACAGGAGAGAATAAAACAGAATAAAAGATAGAAGTGTAGAATGAAAGATATTAGCAGTTTATATAAGACTGCACAAAGCACCAATC
>NW_028160516.1:0-10000 GCF_964263955.1 Coregonus lavaretus | reverse complement strand
TATGTCAACTCCGTCAGACACCAATAAAAGACATGTCATTTTTATTGTCCAACAGTTGATTGTTTCATTCTAACATTAGCTTGTTTAAATCTGTATTTTTGTTTCAGAGATAATTTCATTAGCATTTTGGCATGTTTTTCTAGATTAAGAAAATAAAACAAGATTTATGAAAAATGTATGCACTCACTAACTGTAAGTCGCTCTGGATAAGAGCGTCTGCTAAATGACTAAAATGCAAAATGTAAATTTATAAAGCTAACTTTATCCTTTTTTTTCTAGCACAGCAAACAGTTCAATAGTTTAAGCATATTTTGCAGGACTATGATTAACATATTGTTTCAAAATATAACAAATATATTAATCTTAAGTGGGTTAGCAATCAGTGACAGAGTTGACAAGGAACCGACGGAGGTGACAGTAGATACTCAAAACATACATTTTTTTTTGTCAATAACAAATAAAAGGTCAATACAAACATTTGTAAAATTATTTATTTGACAATCCCCAACAAAAACATAACCATTCTATCAGATCTTTCAGTACTCTGACGGACTTGACGTTAGACAACAATCTGACGGGTTGTACGGAGTTGACAAATTGCATATTTCTTCTACTTTATTCAAGTGGTATACTACGTAGCAATTTTTGTTTTTCCTCTGTTGCTTTTTTGACTCTAAAACCAAATTAAAATGAACATATTTGAACCAAAAATCATATTCTATGTTAATCTATAAGGTAGATGGATTTGACAGGTTATGGGGTTTTTGTGACCATGGTGTTTTAATGTATCTGACACTTCTCATTCCTGATTCGTTTAGGATTTTAGACAACATTTGATGGAGTTGCCCAAAACTCCGGATAAATGTTTTATGAATCACAGTTTTGAGATAAATATTCATTGAAGTTAGAGAAAGCTATTACAAGAAAGTACATTATATCCTTTTTCAGTTCATATCCATTTTTGTTTTTTTTATTTTAAATTTTAAACACTTTTGGGGGGAGTTTGAAATTGTGATCCTTTGCTCCGGACAAGGGCATTTCTAGGCACAAAGCCGACATGGAAATGAATAATATTGCAAATATTTAGAAAATGTACCCGCAAAAAATATTTCCCCTTTTAAAATTCCCTTAAATGTAAATTTTAAACTTAAATAATGAAACAAATTCCATTTCTTTCAAGTATAAAAAATAAAGCTTCCCTGCCGAACAAGGATTGTCCTGACTTTCAAGAATCCCTGAATTATACACTTGGCGAATAAAGGTGATTCTGATTCTATTTCGACAAGTGTAGATTTAAGATGAGGTGTTAGAAATATGGTAGTTGCTCTCCACCTTTCACTGTGCAGCTTAAACCTACTCAATGTCCTCAGATCAACACTGTGTCTAGAGGCTAGAAGAGAAGTGTCTAGGGGTCAGGGGTCAGTTTGGTCTTGCTTGTGGTCCCGCATTTTTTTTCTTCTTCTTCTCTATGCCTTTATATTTTCATCGAATGACAACAACAACAACATCAAAACTTTCCAGTTTCTCGTGGAATGCGATCTATACTGTAAGTAACGTAATGTGTTCATTTTTGTGTCTCTCCGTCCGAATCATGTTTTACTAGAAGTTTAAATAACATTATAGAGATAATTTACATAGGAAGTTAAAAATGCCTAAATGTTACTAAATGTCCTTTTTAAAATATGAATTATAAATGTAATGGTGTTATTATTGGTTATTGATTATGACATCAGAAGAGGAATCGAGTCGGCACAACCATAGAAATAGGATCACTAGAACGGGGATCACCATTCAAGTCAATGGGTCTAATGGGTGGACCGGCGGCCATGATTCTATTTCTATGGGCACAATCTATCTGCATTAGCTTACGTTCTATCCTTCCTGTTTCCAGGGATCCAAAGCTTTTATTTGCAAATCCATTTTGTTGTGCATATTGTAAATATCTCTGTACATTATTTATTTGCAGTCTGTATGTAATAATGGTGAATGACAGTTTTAAGTGACAATCATCTTTTGTGGGTTTGTTGATTTTGATTGACTATGTTGTGAGCATATTGTATGATGGGTAAATTGCACTGTAAAAGCATATAAATGTATCTACAGTATAAAATTAATTGGTGGAGGTGTTGTTTTTTTTCAGCTCGACGAGGATATGAAATGTAAATAAGTTATATGATCGTTTGCTGATGATCTGTACTACCATCTAGTAAACATGGTACTGTAAAACATGATGTTATAGGGACATCTAGTGGGGAGATTGAGAATAGCAGCCCTATCAGAGAAGTGTCTAGAAACCGGAGTACTCGAAGAAACCTTTCGGCTGCAGAGAATGTATTGGTTATATTGATGATCAAAAAGATTGAAGTGAACACATGACTTGTCATGTACTACATTTTTGTTCCGGCCCAGACTACACACCTGATCCAACAAATCAACTAATCTTCAATCCCTTTGGTTAGTTGAACCCAGGTGTGTTGTTGTGTTAGTGCTGGGCTGGAACAAAAAAAAGGTGCCACCTATGGTTCTCCTCCACAGGACTGAAGTTGAGTAAGTCTCCTTTGGCTTTAAGTTATCCAGGTAAACACAACCCCCCGACTTCCAGTCCTTTCGTCAATTCTCATCCTCCTAGAACATCTTGTTACCTCCAGTTCCCCTCTTTATTAATTTAGCTAGCTTTGCTCGTGCTATCTCCAGTTGTCTCCCTCAGCGCTTTGCCTCAGAGCCTCTGAGAAAAGTCTGTTGGACAAGGGATAGACTACTACATGAGTCCTTGGCACAGCATCAGTGTGATGGAGTAGCCATAGCGACATGATGGAGCCGCAGGCAGAAAGTTCCATCTCTCTCTTCTTGTGAATTCTTAAGAGCAGAGATGCATCCCAGGAATCTCTCTCCTTCCTCCTGAGCTGTGCACTCGTTCACTAGTCCCCACCAATTTAATAAAGCATTTGGATGGTTTGTCCATGGGCCAGAGGGAGTTATGTACAAGTTTTTCCTTTTCAAATCCATGAAACGTCGGTAGAAAGGAGAGATTGTTGGGACGAACCCCAGGAGTTGAGAAGCACTGCTTCCAGGTTACCCCCACAAACCCCCTACACCTACTGTACTCTTGTCCATAAAAATCTATTTATAGAATCGAATCTATTTTTATGCCGCCGTCCTTGTTGGCTTCTGTTTCTTCCTTTATTAATTTAGCTAGTTTGCTCCTGTCATCTCCTGCTGGTCTGATGGATGGGGGACAGGATTCTACAGGATTCTCTGCCACAGCATCAGCGTGAATGATGGAACCACAGCATGCGTGTGAATGATGGAACCACAGCATGCGTGTGAATGATGGAACCACAGCATGCGTGTGAATGATGGAACCACAGCATGCGTGTGAATGATGGAACCACAGCATGCGTGTGAATGATGGAACCACAGCATGCGTGTGAATTATGGAACCACAGCATGCGTGTGAATTATGGAACCACAGCATCCGTGTGAATTATAGAACCACAGCATCAAGGCACTCACAGCAGGGGAACCGCAGCAGCAGGTTTAATCTGAATCCCAAATAGCATCCTATTCCCTATACAGTGCACTACTTTTTACTAGGGCCCACAGGGTTCTGGTCAAAAAGTAGTGCACTATGTAGGGAATAGGGTGCCCTTTGGGATGCACCCTTCATCTCATTTATCTTCTTCCCAGAAGTCTCCAGCTGGTCCGCACCGCAGGCGGGGACTGAGACGGTAGTACACAGGGGATGTTGTCATGTTGCACATGGAGGGGAGTGAGAGGAGGGGTAGAGAGCGGGAGGGAGGAAGGGGGAGGCTTGCTGGGGATGTTTTCACATTTCACACATGGACAGAGGGGACTGAATGGAAGGGTAGAGAGGGGGAGAGGGTTTGGGGAGAGGGAGTGAGGTGGATGAGAGAGAGAGGTGGGGAGAGAGAGAGGTGGGGAGAGGGTTGAGAGAGGTGGGGAGAGGGGGAGAGAGAGGTGGGGAGAGAGAGAGAGAAAGAGAGAGAGGCCCAACACCCACTCTTACACTAGCCCAAGCCAATGGCATGTACCAGATGCTCAGCAGGCTCTGCTCACAATTACTGGCCTGAGGCCAAACCACACAACCAACAACATTAGACACTTTATGGAACACAAAGCCTTCACTATCTCATCCTGGAATATCCAAGGCCTGCGGTCATCTGCCTTTGGCCTAAAGAGCAGGAATCTGGACTTCACCAAATAAATCGGAAATACAGACATTGTCATCCTACAAGAAACATGGTATAGAGGAGACGGACCCACTGGTTGCCCTCTAGGTTACAGAGAGCTGGTAGTCCCATTCACCAGGTGTGAAACAGGGAAGGGACTCAGGGGGTATGCTAATTTGGTATAGAGCAGACCTAACCCACTCTATTAAATTAATCAAAACAGGAACATTTTACATTTGGTTAGAAATTCATAAGGAAATGATCTCAAAAGAGAAAAATGTCCTCCTGTGTGCTACCTATATCCCCCCACTAGAATCCCCATACTTTAATGAAGACAGCTTCTCCATCCTGGAGGGGGAAATCAATCATTTCCAGGCCCAGGGACATGTACTAGTCTGTGGCGACCTAAATGCCAGAACTGGACAAGAACCTGACACCCTCAGCACACAGGGGGACAAACACCTACCTGGAGGTGACAGCATTCCCTCCCCCATATGCCCCCCTAGGCACAACTACGACAACATAACCAACAAAAACGGGTCACGACTCCTGCAGCTCTGTCGCACACTGGGTATGTACATAGTCAATGGTAGGCTTCGAGGGGCCTCCTATGGTAGGTACACCTACAGCTCATCTCTTGGCAGTAGTACTGTAGACTACTTTATCACTGACCTCAACCCAGAGTCTCTCGGAGCATTCACAGTCAGCCCACTGACACCCCTATCAGACCACAGCAAAATCACAGTCTACTTGAACAGAGCAATACTCAATCATGAGGCATCAAAGCCAAAGGAACTGAATAAAATTAAGAAATGCTATAGATGGAAGGAAAGTAGTGTTGAAACCTACCAAAAAACAATTAGGAAACAACAAATTCAATCCATTCTAGACAACTTCCTGGACAAAACGTTCCACTGTAATAGTGAAGGTGTAAACTTGGCAGTAGAAAACCTAAACAGTATATTTGACCTCTCAGCTTCCCTATCATATCTAAAAATCTCTAAACGAAAACCAAAGAAAAGTAACAGTGATAAATGGTTTGATGAAGAATGCAAAAACCTAAGAAAGAAATTGAGAAACTTATCCAACCAAAAACATAGAGACCCAGAAAACCTGCGCCTACGCCTTCACTATGGTGAATCACTAAAACAATACAGAAATACACTACGGAAAAAGAAGGAACAGCATGTCAGAAATCAGCTCAATGTAATTGAAGAATCCATAGACTCTAACCACTTCTGGGAAAATTGGAAAACACTAAACAAACAACAACACGAAGAGCTATCTACCCAAAACTGAGATGTATGGGTAAACCACTTCTCCAATCTTTTTGGCCCTATAACAAAGAACAAACAGCAAAAAAACATACATGATCAAATGCAAATCTTAGAATCAACTATTAAAGACTACCAGAACCCACTGGATTCTCCAATTACATTGAATGAACTACAGGACAAAATACAAACCCTCCAACCCAAAAAGGCCTGTGGTGTTGATGGTATCCTCAATGAAATGATAAAATATACAGACCACAAATTTCAATTAGCTATACTTAAACTCTTTAACATCATCCTTAGCTCTGGCATCTTCCCCAATATTTGGAACCAAGGACTGATCACCCCAATCCACAAAAGTGGAGACAAATTTGACCCCAATAACTACCGTGGGATATGCGTCAACAGCAACCTTGGGAAAATCCTCTGCATTATCATTAACAGCAGACTAGTTCATTTCCTCAGTGAAAACAATGTACTGTGCAAATGTCAAATTGGCTTTTTACCAAATTACCGTACGACAGACCACGTATTCACCCTGCACACCCTAACTGACAAACAAACAAACCAAAACAAAGGCAAAGTCTACTCATGCTTTGTTGATTTCAAAAAAGCTTTTGACCCAATTTGGCATGAGAGTCTGCTATACAAATTGATGGAAAGTGGGGTTGGGGGAAAAACATACGACATTATAAAATCCATGTACACAAACAACAAGTGTGCGGTTAAAATTGGCAAAAAACACACACATTTCTTTCCACAGGGCCATGGGGTGAGACAGGGATGCAGTTTAAGCCCCACCCTCTTCAACATATATATCAACGAATTGGCGAGGGCACTAGAACAGTCTGCAGCACCCGGCCTCAACCTACTAGAATCTGAAGTCAAATGTCTTCTGTTTGCTGATGATCTGGTGCTTCTGTCACCAACCAAGGAGGGCCTACAGCAGCACCTAGATCTTCTGCACAGATTCTGTCAGACCTGGGCCCTGACAGTAAATCTCAGTAAGACAAAAATAATGGTGTTCCAAAAAAGGTCCAGTTGCCAGGACCACAAATACAAATTCCATCTAGACACTGTTGCCCTAGAGCACACAAAAAACTATACATACCTCGGCCTAAACATCAGCGCCACTGGTAACTTCCACAAAGCTGTGAACGATCTGAGAGACAAGGCAAGAAGGGCCTTCTATGCCAGCAATATGCCATCAAAAGGAACATAAAATTCGACATACCAATTAGGATCTGGCTAAAAATACTTGAATCAGTTATAGAACCCATTGCCCTTTATGGTTGTGAGGTCTGGGGTCCGCTCGCCAACCAAGAATTCACAAAATGGGACAAACACCAAATTGAGACTCTGCATGCAGAATTCTGCAAAAACATCCTCCATGTACAACGTAAAACACCAAATAATGCATGCAGAGCAGAATTAGGCCAATACCCGCTAATTATCAAAATCCAGAAAAGAGCCGTTAAATTCTATAACCACTTTTACATTTTACATTTCAGTCATTTAGCAGACGCTCTTATCCAGAGCGACTTACAGGAGCAATTAGGGTTAAGTGCCTTGCTTAAGGGCACATCGACAGATTTTTCACCTAGTCGGCTCGAGGATTAGAACCAGCGACCTTTCGGTTACTGGCACAACGCTCTTACCCACTAAGCTACCTGCCGCCACTTAAAAGGAAGTGATTCCCAAACCTTCCATAACAAAGCCATCACCTACAGAGAGATGAACTTGGAGAAGAGTCCCCTAAGTAAGCTGGTCCTGGGCTCTGTTCACAAACACAAACAGACCCCACAGAGCCCCAGGACAACAACAACAAAAACAACAACACAATTAGACCCAACCAAATCATGAGAAAACAAAAAGAGAATTACTTGACACATTGGAAAGAACAAACAAAAAACCAGAGCAAACTAGAATGCTATTTGGCCCTAAACAGAGAGTACACAGTGGCAGAATACCTGACCACTGTGACTGACCCAAACTTAAGGAAAGCTTTGACTATGTACAGCTTTTGAGAAAGGCTGCCGTAGGCAGACCTGGCTCTCAAGAGAAGACAGGCTATGTGCACACTGCCCACAAAATGAGGTGGAAACTGAGCTGCACTTCCTAACCTCCTGCCAAATGTATGACCATATTAGAGACACATATTTCCCTCAGATTACAGCGATCCACAAAGAATTCGAAAACAAACCCAATTTTGATAAACTCCCTTATCTACTGGGTGAAAAACCACAGTGTGCCATCACAGCAGTGCAATATTTGTGACCTGTTGCCACAAGAAAAGGGCAACCAGTGAAGAACAAACACCATTGTAAATACAACCCATATTTATGTTTATTTATTTTCCCGTTTGTACTTTAACTATTTGCACATTGTTACAACACTGTATATATACATAATATGACATTTGAAATGTCTTTATTCTTTTGAAACTTCTGAGTGTAATGTTTACTGTAATATTTATTGTTTATTTCACTTTTTGTTTACTATCTACTTCACTTGCTTTTGCAATGTTAACATATGTTTCCCATGCCAATACAGCCCTTCAATTGAATTGAAATTGAAATTGAAATTGAATTGAATTGAATTGAAATTGAGAGAGAGGTGGGGAGAGAGAGAGAGAGAGAGGTGGGGAGAGAGAGAGAGAGAGAGAGGTGGGGAGAGAGAGAGGTGGGGAGAGAGAGAGGTGGGGAGAGAGAGAGGAGAGGTGGGGAGAGAGAGAGAGAGGTGGGGAGAGAGAGAGAGGTGGGGAGAGAGAGGTGGGAGAGAGAGAGAGAGAGAGAGAGAGAGAGAGAGAGAGAGAGAGAGAGAGAGAGAGGTGGGAGAGAGAGAGGTGGGGAGAGAGAGAGAGGTGGGGAGAGAGAGAGAGATAGGTGGGGAGAGAGAGAGAGAGGTGGGGAGAGCGGGAGAGAGAGGTGGGGAGAGCCGGAGAGAGAGAGAGAGGTGGGGAGAGAGAGGGTGGGGAGAGCGGGAGAGAGAGAGGTGGGGAGAGAGAGAGAGAGAGAGAGAGAGAGAGAGAGGGAGAGAGAGAGAGAGGGGTGGAGAGAGAGAGGTGGGGATAGAGAGAGAGGTGTGGGAGAGAGAGGTGTGGAGAGAGAGGTGGGGAGAGAGAGAGAGAGAGAGAGAGAGAGAGAGAGAGAGAGAGAGAGAGAGAGAGAGAGAGGGGTGGGGAGAGATAGAGAGAGAGAGAGATAGGTGGGGGAGAGATAGAGAGAGAGATAGGTGGGGAGAGAGAGAGAGAGAGGTGGGGAGAGCGGGAGAGAGAGGTGAGGAGAGAGAGAGGTGGGAGAGGAGAGAGAGAGAGAGAGAGGTGGGGAGAGAGAGGTGGGGGAGAGCGGGAGAGAGAGAGAGAGAGGTGGAGAGAGAGAGCGAGAGAGGTGGGCAGAGAGAGAGAGAGAGAGAGAGGTGGGGAGAGAGAGAGAGAGAGAGAGAGAGAGAGAGAGGAGAGAGAGAGAGAGGTGGGGAGAGAGAGAGAGAGAGAGAGATGGAGAGAGAGAGAGAGAGGATGAGATGAGGTGTTGAGGCTGTGCTTGGGCTGAGCTGCTGGGGGGCACCCACACCAGATGTGTCCTGGGCCTATATCCAGATACACACACACACACATATACACACACATACACACATACACACACTGGGCACGCAAACACACGCAGAGTAGTGGTTTGTGTAACTCCATCAAACAAACCTCAGCTCAGTGGACAGCAGACAGACAGATTGTTAGGGACTGAGAATGCTACTGAATTCAATGTGATCTACCTACTGTGTTTGCCACCGTTCCTTGGCTCATAGTGTGACAGCAGTGTCTGTCCACTAGGTGGCACTGTAGAGAAGGAAACAGTATTCCTGTAATTCTCTGTTGAGCGTGTTCCACATGAGAGATGTAAAACTAACCATTACCATCAGGGAGAGCTGTTTTACGCTCTGTGTATTATATCTGCTCTGAGCGTTTGTGTGTGCTTGACCTGAGGTCCACAAAGGTCAGAGGTTATATGTAGCTGTTTACTGTGGCTGATTACTGGATCTGTTTACTGGAGATACCCTCACAGGACAATTTATCTTCTAATTTATTAACCCCCCATCTCTCTATCTCCCTCCACCCCCCCCCCCCCCCCCCCCCCTCTCTCTCTCTCTCTCTCGCTCTCCATCTCTCACTCTCTCTCTCTTTTCTCTCTTTCTCTCCTCTCCACACACTCTTCCCTCTCCCTCTCTGCTCTCTAGCTCTCTCTTTGTCTCTCTGTCTCTTCACAAATAAATGCCCTGCTTGTAAATTTCAGTGGTTTCCGACAGGAGGAAATTGTCTTGATAACATCCCCTGTTTGCTGTCTGAGATGTGCTCCAGTGTTACCAATGCTACAGCACTTATTGGTTCAGCTGAAACAATGACGTCTTGACAACGTTCTGTCTGGAATAAGGCTTATCTGTTTGGTAAGAACAGATTCGCTTTCACTAAATGTCCAGTTTCGTAATAGATTGCGGATTGATTTTACCCAAAATGGAATGTATTTTTTTTTTACAAGGACTGAT